>NC_056729.1:1794165486-1794300486 GCF_019279795.1 Protopterus annectens | reverse complement strand
ATCTATATTAGAACATTGAAGTTTCAAAACTTCGAATGTTCTAATATCGACCCTATTCAGCGAACGCTGACAATAGCGAAGCTGCAGAACACCAAATTTCTTCCTAGGGAAGGAATTCAGTTGGCCGTTCCTGTGGCTTTGCTATTTTCAGCACTGCGATGGAAAGTTATTGGGTCGGGATCAGGTAAGTGTGCAATTGTGTGGACGTGAGGGTTAGGGCGGCGTAGGTGAGTTAGGGTTAGGGTGCGGGTGAGGTGAGTTTGCGACAGTGATGGACCTTAGAGTTAGGGTTTGGGTTAAGGTAAGTGGATAGCTAGTGGTGTGTGTACAGTTTAGTGTAGGGTTAGATGTAGGATTTTAGGTCTATGTGTGTGGATAGCTGTTTGTTTGGTGTGCTTGTGCTGTGTGTATGTGTGTTGGAACAGCGATTTTTTTCCCTGGGAAAAATTCGCTGTTCTGCATGTTTGATATTGTCATATATATATATATATATATATATATATATATATATATATATATATATATATATATATATATATCTATATATCTATATATATATATATATATATATATATATATATATTTATATATATATAAACTTTCCTAGTAATCCTGAATGTATAAAATTAGATTCTTCAGTTCCTGTAATAATTTTCCTTAGTCTTTAAGAATCACATCTCTTTTACCATATGATGTTTCTATCTCTTAAATAGACTTCTTTATGGAATGCATCCCCTAACTTAACTACATCACTACCAACATATTTCAAAAAGTCCTCCTCTATGTTTAACTTCCTTCATCCACAATCTATTTTTACTAATATAATTAAATCATTTGTATAACTTAACATGAATAGTAACCCTACCTGTTCGTAATATCCCTCATTTTCATATTGACATGTAAAACAACTGCATTTACAATGAAATTAGAAAATACCCCAATTAATGGACACGCTTGTCATTCTGGTTTGTTCATTTTCATTGTTATTTTCACTTGCTCATTCTTTTACCAACACTTTCACCATGTATTACTACAAATCTTTAAAAAATCTTATTGTTTCCACTCCACACTCTTCCAAAAACTGATGCTTTTAGTATATCACATACTATTGTCCTGCCTGTTCCCCTATATTTATATTGTCTACAGGTCTTTTGAAATAATCAAGTCTTTTGTATTTCTCTCTTTTAGCCCATATATCCCCTCGTTTTAGCACATTTTCCATTATAGTATTACATCTCTTCTGTAATATTTTTACAATGATCATATATAATCTACACTATATAATGTCACTAATCTCCAAATCTGCAACCTATAACCTTCCTATTTTAACTAAACACATTTCTTCCTCTACCAAACCCTACTTTAAGCATTTATTTATTACTTCTATAAAACACATTTCCTCCTTTTCCATTTCTTTAGAAAATTCCCACACTATCCCATAATTTCTTGGAATACTTTGTGTTCTTCTTATTTTTACTACCCCATCCAGTTCTTCCACTGTTATCTATTTTTATACCGTCATCTATCCTTTGATATCTCCTCATAAATTTTACTTCTGAACTTATTTTTTCTGTACACACCTTTTATATAATCCACTACCACATCATCACCGTTATGATACTTTACTATCATACAATCACCTCCTTCTATCTTTTGCATCCTCCTTTCTTCTTTTTTAACTCCTTTTCCTAATTAAGGTTTTACTTATTCTTTCTTTCCTTTTAACATGTCTTACCTATGTAAGATCATTTTCATTATTATTATGTTTAGATTCATATATACTTACCAGGCTTACAATCCAGAAGAGCAATAAAGAGTCTAGCTCAAATCCCTAGTTGCACCCAAGCACTGTCCGGTTAAATAATTTGCTTGAAGTCATGCAGTAGGCATATGAGAGCTGTAGGAATCAAACCTCGTACCACAGGAGCTACAGCTCACAACCTTAACCCTCTGTGTTAACTGCCTGACTTTTAATTCATATATTTCCTTATCTTAAACAATATATAGTGCCTTCACGCACTGCTTTGTAAAGGTATTCCATGTTTTCATTATGAAATTCATTTCCAGTTTTGTGCCATTTCCTTTCAATTTCCAGATACACTTATTCTATTGTTATTCATACTACCTCCATCCTTCTGTCCACACACAGTAAAATAATGTCACAGCTTTATGCCACATAAATGACCTTTTCCTCTTTTTAAAATGTTTAATGAACTGTACGGATCTGTTCATAGAATCATCGGACGTTACTAGGCTAATGGCCCCGAGGCCCTTACAAGCCTAGCCAATAGTTTATCCCTCAAAAAAGAAACCTTAGTCAGTACCTGTTGCCCCAGTCATTGAGGGACACAGCTGGAACCCCTGGGACAAATTTGTTGTTTCCCATCCATTCATCAAGGTTGCGCTTGAAGAAGGTCAGTGAGGTACTCTGTTTGGATGTATGGGATGTCTATTCCAGAGATGGGGCAGCCTCCGGGAGACAATCCTGTTTCTCCAGCAGGTTTGTTGATGGAGCATATTAGATTTAGGCCTTTTGAGTGGGTAATGTGTGAGGAGTTAGACTTATGGATACGCAGCATCTCTAGTAGGGCAGGGTCCGAAATTGCCTTGTAGGCGAGACAGAAATGACCTCTAAGCAATCTGTACAATACCAAGTAGAATGATAATGATTTAAGCCTGCCCGCATAGAACAGGTGTTGGAGGCCATGGATTTTCTTTGTGAGGTATTTCTGTGGCATTTCCTGTTGGTGCAGGTGTTTGGAGAAGTACATACCAAATGGCAGGTTATACTCAATTATAGGCCTAATGAGGAAGGAGTACAGAGAGGTAATAACCTCCTTTTTTTCTGGATACAATCCCTTTACTTATGAGATAAACCAAGTAAAAGGCTTTTCTGAACACTGCAGCCACATGATGGTCGAATGTGAGATTGTTGTCAACCTGAGTACCCAGATCTCTCACCACAGGTTGTGTGCTTAGGGGGTTGCCGTTGATGTGGTAATCAGTAGGGGCCATGCTTTTGCCTAATGGTATGATAAAATATTTTTTTTCTTTTACCTTAAGGCCATGACTTTGACACCAGCCATTTGTTCCTGTGAGACCCTTTCTCAGTAGGTTAACATCATTTGGGGAATCAGTGACAGCACCCAACTTACAGTCATATGCAAACTTGGTCAGCCATAGGCCTTTTATCTTTGCCTGGATGACTGAGAAGTAAATGCCAAACAGTAGGGTTCCCAGGATAGATCCTTGGGGAGCACCACTAGTGACAGGTCTGCTGTTGGAGGTGGAGGCACTTATTTTGTCCTTGTGGGTCCTATCAGTGAGCTAGTTGGCCACCCACCTGATGAGATTGGGATTTACGCCATGTCGTGTTAGCTTTTCAATGATGCCTGAGTGGGGGATTGTGTCAAAGGCCATGACCAAGTCAATGTAAGCTGTGTGTACTGACTTTCCCTCATCCAGGGCATTGGTGATAGTTTCAAAGAAGTTGACCAGGTTCAGCAGGCAAGATCTTCCCTTGACAGATCCAAACTGGGTGGGGTCAAGTGCTAGGAGATTGCCTATGTCCTTGTTTATGAGATCCATAATAATATGCTCCATGGCTTTACAGATCAGCCTTGTCAAGCTAATGGGGTGATAGTTTCCAGGGTCAGTAGTTGCACACCCTTTGTGCAAAGGGATGACAATGGCAGTTCTCCACTCTGTACACCTGTACTTAGGCTGTGGTTGAATAGGGTGCTCAATGGTGAAGCTAGCTCTAGCTAGAGATGGTGCAGAATACAGCCTGGTACACTATCAGGTCCCATGGCAGCTGTGTTCTTTGCGAGATGTGAGATAAGTATCGGGGTCACGGATGTCAAATGGGCCTTGGGGGGACAGGAGGGTGAAGTTTGCATTGAACCTATCTGCTATCAGGTTGGCTAAGTCAACAGGATCAGTGTAAGTGATACCATTAAGTAGTAATTTGGTACAAACCTGGGCTTTGCCATGGAGGTTTCTGATGTAACTGAAGGCGGCTTTGTGGTTTCACTTTGTTCTGAGGCTAGTTTTGATTCATAATTGGCTTTGGAAGTTTTCACTAGTGATCTAATTTGCTTGTTGAGGCTAAGGAGGGAGTTTTTCCAATTTAGAATGTGTTCCTTTTTACCCTTGGACAATAGTTTTCTTCCTTTTATTGTAAAGCCTATTGATAGAGGATGTCCACCAGACAGGTCTGTGTTTCCTTGAGGAGCAGGTTTTAGTTCTGTTGGGTATGGCTGAGTCCATGCAGTTGTACAGGCACTTGTATACTGCATGGGCGTACTGTTCAGCATAGCATCCTGTGAGGGGGGCAGTGGTGTGAAGCTATGGATACCCTCCCTTAGGAGGTTGTAGTCAGCTTTTGAGATTTATTTAGCCTGGTTACTGCTGGGGGGGAGTTGGGTGGGATAGAAATTTTGAATGAGACAGACCAATGAGCTGATCTCACCAGGGAAGAACATACAGTGGGAGTGGTGCAGCGGTCATTCTTGTTGGTGACAACCAAGTCCAGAATGTTATCTCCCCTTCTGGGGATGAGATGAACTGGTCTAGTGCATTAGAAATGATGAAGTCAAGGAATCATTGGGTGAGCGCATTAGTACAGGAATAGTTCACCCAGTCTATGGTGGGGTAGTTGAAGTCACCAAGGATCAGGATGTTAGGGGATACCTTGATCAAGTCAAGTAAGTCCAGGTAGGAGGAGTGGGTGTCCAGAGTCATACAGGGGGGTCTATATGCAGCTATACCTTGGATGGGTGTGTCTTGCCAGCTGTCAGTTGCAGCTGAAGTAGTTCCAGTGCATCATGCTGGTAAAGCACTCTGGAGGTGTGCCTGTCCTTAATGAAGATCGAGACTCCATCACACTTAGCCTTCCCGACCTCATGTTGGGGTCAGAATGTGTGGAATGAGGTATAGCCTGGTAAGGTAGAGGTGCTGTCCGCAGCCCTGAACTAAGTTTCTGTGGCAACACAGTAGTCAGCATCTTCCATTGCAAAGAGAGCCTCTAGTGAGTGCATTTTCAGGTTAAGGCTCCTAGCATTAAGCAGCATGACCTCCAGTTTGCTTTTTAACAGATCATTTATTTTGGAAGATTTGTCTTTGGGACATTGCCTAAAAATGACACAATAGGGGAAACAAGAACCTTGCCCAGGATCAGGAATTCCGTGGGTGACAGGTGGAGGCCATGTCTGGCAAAGCATCAAGGCCTATCAACCATGTTATTCCAAGCAGACAGATGCCGGATCCCATGTCTCTATAGTCCAGGGAGATACGTCTCAAGTCTTTCACTTGTACTATTATACTGTTAACCTTTTTATACCCTTTTCTTTTATGATAACTTTTTCATCTTCACCAAAAATGTCCATGTATTGCTATATGGTCTGAAAACATAGCAATTTTTGTGCCATCACCTATCAGTTTCATCCCAGTTTGAATACAAAACATACATCTCAGTTTTCATAGTACCTCTTTTATATCTAGGCCATCTGTTTTCCCCAGATTCAGTTGTACATGATATCACGTATTTGCATTTCTTAACATCGCTTGCACTTTTTTCTTGTTTTGCCCTTCCATCACAACTGAAATTGTTTACTAGAAGCAAATCCATATTTGCTAATGTACACTTCTTATTTTTTCTAAAATGTAGTCCTTCCTCTTCATACCTGTTTATACATATGCAACATTTATTCTAACTATTGTTTGTCTTTTTCCAAAATCAGCTATTAACTTTCTTCGTGGACCCCCTATTGTTTTAACAAATGTGTGATTTAAAATTATTTAACAATACATCAGTTCTAGTACATTCCTCCTTTCCTGTACTCCATATAATTTCTATTTCTCAAAGTCTCTCTAACTGCAACATTTGATTCTCAGTGAAGTACCCTGCATCTAGTAAACATATTATATCATATTTTAAACTTGCATAGGACTCATACACTACAAATCATCTCAAGCTATTTGTCATACTGTTTACATTCAACAGTAGGAGAGGATTTTTTTCCCTTTTGTATGCTTTTTAAATTCTGTTTCATTTTCATTGTCTTTTCCTGTATTTTACCCTATTTGCTGCATTACCTCTATTAACCCAGGGTTGGGAGGGTGGCCTAATGGTTAAGGTGTTTACCTTACAAACACAAAGTGCAATGTTTGAGTCTCATAAGAGATAATTGGCTAGACATAAAATCACTCACAAGGGCAGTTAGCTTAGTACTAATCTATGAACATTTACATCACTTTTCTGTATTAATTCATTTAACACTTTATTTTCACATTATTGTTCATAGCAACATTTTGTACATCTTCAGGTTCAAGCTCTTCTTATAACAACACATTTCCATCTCTTTCAGACATTGCGTCACTGTCAGTAACACTTTCTGTGTTATTTTTACTATTTTGCATATACTATTTTCCCCTTTTAAATCCTATCCCACTATGCAATACCAAATGTGTCCTTCTATTAAACATTTATTAATTTCCTTTTGTAATTTTAACCATATAGCTCTTTTTTCCACACTGACTTAATGTCTCATGCTACATTGATTAAACACATGAATCTCTTATCCATAAAAATAAAAACTAACACAGTTTTGCTGTCCTATGTATTCAGAGTTCTTCATCATTCAGAATCGTAACACAAGGTATACTCTCTATTTTATTTTTCCTTACATGCAGTGTTATCCCTAGCTCTGATGTCCCAGCCCTATAAGTTTATTTTATCAATAATCTTTTTAACAGACTTTCTTAAAAGGATTATTTAAATGAAATGCTCTTTCAGTTCACACTTTGATAGATCATCAGTTTTAAATTGCAGTGTAACTTTTTTCTTATTTTGTAAATTCATACTTGTAAATACATATTAATTCCATATAGATAGATAGTGCAGTGCCATTCACACATTTGTTAGATTGAACATTTTCTTTGGAGTGTTATTTTATAGAACAGCCGGTTCCTCGCAGAATACTAGCCACTTTTTGTATACAGTGGGGAGTGGGATTTTGCCCTTTTCCCACAATTTTGCAAGCCCCCTACGAAAACATTTTTTTTCCTTTAGTTTAGCTTGCACCAAGATTTGTGCTCAGTGCATGCATACTGGTTTGCTGCCTGATTTAGTTTCGACCATTTCTGGTCGATGTACTGTATGCCATTATAGCTGATCAGTTATGTAAGCACACATATGTATATAAATTTCATCCAAAAGGCAGCATTTCTGGGATTGGGTGCTTACCCTTTCTCCAGTGTGGCTCAGTCGTGGAGCTGGCATATGCAACATGCGGGTATCTGGGGGTGCAGAGGCATCCCTTCTAAAACACTGTTATTTGTTTTATTGGCTTTCAGATGAAAATCCAGTTCAATGTTCACGACTTTGATCTTTATCTTTTGTAATTCTATAATTCTATCATATGGCAATTTGACTATTTGATATACACACACACACATATATATATATATATATATATATATATATATATATATATTTATATCATATAGTCAAACAGCCATATGATAGAATTACAAAACATTGAACTGGCTTATCATCTGAATCTATTTGCTATAAATATATATATATATATATATATATATATATATATATATATATATATATCTATATCAATTTAGTCTAAGCTTCACTAAACGGAGATAAAAAACATTGATTGCAAAAGTTTGGGGGAAAAACCCTACTGCTCATGCTCCATAACACTGGAACATTCAAAACAAAACTGTGTTTTACAAGGGGGAAAGTCCTCTCTGCACCTCCTACACCTTATGCTGATTATATCTACTAACTCTGAGATCACTCCCCAAGGATTGTTGATCTCGCACAGCTGCTGATTATGTGTTTTGTCAAACAAAGTGTGTCAAAAAACAGATGTCTGGTTAAACCACACTTGACTAAAGGAAGTATACCGATATATATGGGTGCGCACACGCACACACACACACACACACATACATAGCATATATATATATATATATATATAGCATATATATATATATATATATATATATATATATATATATATATATATATATATATATATATATATATATATATATATATATATATATATATATATATATATATATACATGTTTCTTTATTTTATTTATTTATTTATTTTTTAACATTTGTTGACCGGGAAAGTCAGACTAGGACAGAGCCTATTTTCAACGGAGGCCTGAGGAGAAAAGCTACAGATGCATGTCTTTGGATTGTGCAAGGAAACTGGAGCACCTGGAGGAAACCCACGCAAATGCAGGGAAGACATGCAAACTCCATACAGAAGGCACCCCAGCTCAGAATTGAACTGGAGAACCTCTTGCTGTGAGGTGGCAAAGCTAAGTACTGCACCACTATATATGTATGTATGTATATATATATATATATATATATATATATATATATATATATATATAGTGAGTGTGGAAGAGAGGTGAAGAAGAGAGTACAGGCAGGATGGAGTGGGTGGAGAAGAGTGTCAAGAGTAATTTGTGACAGACGAGTACCAGTAAGAGTGAAAGGGAAGGTCTACAAGAGGGTAGTGAGACCAGCTATGTTAAACGGATTGGAGACAGTGGCATTGACAATAAGGCAGGAGTCAGAGCTTGACATGGCAGAGTTGAAGATGTTAAGATTTGCACTGGGTGTGACGAGGATGGACAGGATTAGGAATAAGTATATTAGAGGTTCAGCCCAGGTTGGAAGGTTTGGAGACAAAGCCAGAGAGTCGAGATTATGTTGGTTTGGACATGTGCTGAGGAGGGATGCAGAGTATATTGGGAAAAAGATGCTAGGATGAAGCTGCCAGGTAACAGGAAAAAAGGAAGGCCTAAGATAAGGTTTATGGATGTGGTGAGAGAGGACATGCAGGCAGTTGGTGTGGCAGAGCAAGATGCAGAGGACAGGAAGAAATAGAAACAGTTGATCTGCTGTGGCGACCCCTAACGGGAGCAGCCAAAAGAAGAAGAAGGTAAGTTGGAGTAGGTAGGGAAAGGAATGTTTGAAAATGTTATGGCAGTAAGTGTGTGTATGAGTATTCTAGGGCTAGGGTTAGAGTAAGTGTTATTTAAGGGGATTTACTGTTTTGCATGTCTGGTGTTGTCTGTTTTCTTGCAAACCTTTTTGTATTGTATATTGGCACTTTTAGGAAGAACAGTTTTAATAACATAATGTGTAGGGTTAGAGTTAGCTCACATGAGTAAAGTGTTCAGAGGGGCCTATGGACTATTTACAGAATTGGCAATTCATGTAATAATTTACCTTTAGGATGTTGAGGAACCCAGAACATCTTCCAAAATGTGTACAGACATGGGAAACATAACAGGCTCTGTACAGAATCCCACCACTTCCCCAACTAGTAACTTTTAAAACTAGTATGGATGACTGGATGGGTGATTACAAATTGTTACCGGGGATATGTAGGAAGGATCTGCTTAATAGGATATACTGTAATCTGCCTTCAGTACTAGCTGATGTGGCCGAGCTTCTTAGTTTTACCATATAATAACACTCAATTGCCTGTAACAAGTAGAAGTGAAAAACTATGTACATTATTTACATTTGACCTGAATAAAATTAAATTATAGAAACAAATCAAACTGTGAAAGTTTTTGCGTAGAATGTAGACAAGTTTTCCTTTCTTTCTTTCCTTGTCATTAGGTGACATCTGTGAACATTTTTAAAGTCTCAATTAGAGATAGTATCTTATTCCAGGGATTATTGCTCCATGTTTTTGGCACACTTCTCAGTTCCTTGACCTTAATTTCCATCAAAGCTGTTTCTTTCCAGAGGCACAAAAATTCTTCCACTGTTGGTTGAGATGATGATTTCCATTTTCTTGCAATGCATTTTCTTGCCACAGCTAACATAGTCCATAATAGATACATACCATTGTTCATTTCTGTTTTTTCATTAACATTTAACAAGATTAAACATTTTGTTGCTATAAATGTGTCTGGAAATGTAGCTTGAAAAAATGTGCTTATTTCTTCCCAAAATGTTTTGCATTTTATACAATCATATAACATATGTATCCAGTTGGCTTCACATTTTTGTAAACACCTCCAACATGTAATTTATTTGGAAGAATTAAACTTGGCTAATTTGTTAGGAGTAAGAAATGATCTATGCAGAAATTTCCACATATAAATCTTCCAAAATTGTGAATTAGAAGTTAATTTTATAGAATACATTATTTTTACTTTCCATTGACAGATTTATTATGTGGCCTTTTGTAATGTAAATTCCAGTAGTTTTGATGTGTGTTAACTTTAAAATTGATTAAAATTTTGTAGAGATTTGATGTTATATTTGTCCAATTGTAATTGTTATAAGTAATTTCAAACATTACTTTTATTATTTTGGGAGTTGTTTTAAACGAGGAGTTATTGATTGTTCTACATAGATCTTGAGCATGTGATAATACACTTTGCAGTACTAGCCAGTCATTGTTTCTGATATCATATGTGTTTAATATATGTTGAAAATCTAATACTTTATGACTGCTTATACAATGTTGCCAACAGATAATGTTTTTTGTCTCCCATTTGGTGAAAATGCTTTTATGCATCTTGCTATTGAAAATTTTTGTAGAAGTGAATGGAGTTACTAATTATATTCCCAACTTTATATCTGTGTTGATATTTGTCAACTTTCTAAAGGAGTCATAAATTTAGTTTATATAATTTAGATTGGTTGGTTTTGATATATTATATTGAAGATTACTACTTAGAATATGCCACAACTTGTTATTTTGGTTGTTTAACACGAGATTTTTAGTTATATTATTTTCATTTAAGAATATAGCAGAATGAAGACCTTTCCAATTGGAGGAGTAATTTGGGTCTATCCAGTTTATGAATGTTCTAAAGGATGAGGCTTTGATATATGATTCTATATCTGGGAAATGAATCCCTCCTTTTTCCAAGGTCTGATATGATGTGTGTAAGCTATTCGGTTCCTGTTAAGATACCAGAGAAATTTTAATAGAATTGCATTTATTTCTTTTAGAATTTGTTTATTTGGTGTCATGGGGATTGCTTGAGCTGTATATATTATTTTTGGAAGTAATATCATTTTTTATTAACTGTAGTCTTTCTTCACATTTCAGGTATATGGTATTCCATTTTGCAATGTTGGTTTTTAAAGTGCTTGTGATTTTTTTCATAATTTGTAGTTAGTGTTTTTTTTACATTTTCAACTAGGGTAATTCTTAGATAATTTATGGTGGACACTTGTTTACCTATTATATAATTAGAGTTTGACAATAAAATAAAATTATTTTTGTTCAGAATCATGTAGTTACATTTTGTTTTGTTGAAAGGAAGACCTGAGATTGTATAGAATTTCTCAACTTGTGTATCTAGTTCTTTTAGAGAATCTTTTGAAACAGATACGGTGAGAAGTACATCATCTGCAAATAACATGATCTTAGAATTAAATTGATTGTAGATGTCTATGCCTTTTATTTTAGAGTTACTACGTAATGAGGAAGCAAATAGTTCCATAGCTAATGCAAATAAGATTGGGGACATCAGACAACCCTGTTTAGTGCCTTTGGTTATCACTATAGCTTCTGATGTGAATGGTTCAAGTTTTACATATGCAAGGTTATCTTTGTATACATTTGTCATCAATGTGATAAAGGGAGTGGGGAAATCAAAAGGTTCTAGGGCCTTGTATATGTTCATAGGTTCATAGGTAGGTACTAGGCTATCTGCCCGAGGGCATTTATAAGCCTAGCCAGAGTGTGTCAGATTTTGCCACCCCATTGATTAATTAACTGATCCTCTGTCAAGCAGAGCCTATGAAGTTATCCCAGGGGTGTATTTTCTGTTACCTATCCACTCGTCAAGGCTTCTCTTGAAGAGTGTTAGTGAGGGGCTCTGCCTGATGTAATTTGGTATTTTGTTCCAAAGTATGGGGAGTCTCTGTGACAGGAATCTATCCCTCCAGCATGTTCTATTTATTGTTGTGGTGAGGTTTAGCTCAATAGAGCTCGTGGTTCGCAGTGACTTGGATTTCTTTAGCTGGAGCATGTCCATCAATTCTGAGTTGGACATGGCTTTGTAAGTCAGGCAGAGATCACCTCTATGTAAGTGATATGCCACTGAGTACAGCCGGAGTTTTTTCAGTCGGGCTGCATAGGACGTATGTTTGAGACTAGTAATCCTCTTGGTGAGGTACTTTTGTGGTCTTGCCAGCTGTTGGAAGTGTCTTGTGAGGTACATCCCAAATGGGGCATTGTACTCTATGATGGGTCTAATGAGTGACGAGTAGAGGGGCACTATAACCTCTTTATTTTTAGATGTGAACCCTTTAGTTATTAGATGGGCCACATAGAAGGATTTCCTAACTACTTTGGCAATATGATTGTCAAAGGAGAGATTACTATCTACCTGGGTCCCCAGATCTCTTATTACCTCTTCTGTATTAAGGGGGCTGCCACCTATGTGGTAATTCGTGGGTGTTTTGTTTTTCCTAAACGGAAACGGGATGACTATGCATTTTTTGGCATTTAGCTTGAGGCCATGACTTTGACACCAGGTGTCCGTCTCAGTAAGGCCCTTTTGGAGGATGTCCATGTCAGCCGGAGAGTCAGTTATGGCTCCTAGTTTGCAGTCATCAGCGAACTTGGTTAGCCATAGTCCTCCTGTGTTTGCCTGTTCTTCTGAGAAGTATATCCCAAACATTAGGGGTCCCAGGACCGAGCCTTGCAGGACACCACTTGTGACTGGTTTAGAGTCGGACCTGGAGCCCACTATTCTTACCGTATGAGTTCTGTCTGTAAGCCAGCTGGCAACCCATCTCATGACATAGGGGTTTATGTTCAGGCTGGTGAGATTTTCTGTAATACCCGATTGGGGAATGGTGTTGAAAGCCTTGGTGAGGTCAAGGTAGGCTGTGTGAACCACCTTTCCCTCATCTATGGCCTTGGTGACTGTCTCGATGAAGTTAACCAGGTTTAGTAGGCATGATCTGCCCTTAACAACGCCAAACAGGGTTGGGTCAAGTGTTTGGAGGTTCCCAATATCTTTGTTAATGAGTTCCATGATGATGCGCTCCATAGCCTTGTAGACCAGGCTAGTCAGGCTTATGGGGCAATAGTTAACAGGGTCAGTTGTGGCCCCTCGTTTGTGGAGAAGAATAACCATTGCTGTGCGCCATTCTATGGGCATGTAGCCAGTGGAGAGGCTGAGGTTGAACAGCGTGTTTAGGTGGGGGGTCAGTTCGTTCTGTAGTTCGTGCAAGACGCAGCCTGGGAAACCATCTGGTCCCATTGATGCTGTGTCTTTGGCTTTTGAAAGGGCTGTTTTCACCTGTGCGTCTGTGATTTTTGGGACACTACCCCTTTCTGGTATTGTTGTAGGCCCTTTTGGAGGTGAGAGGGGCGTGAAGTTTGCACTGAATCTATCTGCCAGGATGTTGGCAATATCAGTAGGTTCAGTATATTTTGTGCTATTTTGCTCTAGTTCAGTGCATATCTGCGAGTTGCCACTTAGATTCTTAACATAGCTAAAGAAGGCTTTGTGGTTATCTTTTGAATCCTTGGCTATTTTTCTTTCGAAGTTAGCCTTGGATGATTTCATGAGGGACCTCAGTTTCTTACTGATACTGATCAGGGATGTCTTTCCTTCTTGGGATTTGCTTTTTTCTGAACTAGTTTCCTCCTTCTGTTGTATAGCCTGTTTATTGTAGGGGTCCACCAAACTGGTTTCCTTCTCTTAGAGGAGTGAGTTTTGGCTTTGCTAGGGATGGCATGAACCATGCATCCTTGTAGGTGCTCATATAGTGCAATTGTAAAGGTTTCTGCATCTTGGGCAGTGTTATCCTTTAGTGTGGGGGCTGTGAAACTTACCGCCTCTGTCTTAAGTAAGGTGAAGTTTGCTTTAGAAAAGTTTTTTACTGTGGTTTCCTTAGTTGGGGGTGGTGGTGGGATGTGGACATCCAGAGTGATTAGTTTATGGTTTGATCTAACCAGTGACGGGTTGACCTCCAGTGTGGAACAGTCTCCCATGTTGGTGATGACCAGGTCCAATATGTTTTCACTTCTGGTAGGGGAGTTTACCGGCTGATCCAGGGCTTTTGAGTTGATGAATTCCAGGAAGCGTTGGGCCTGGGAATTTGTACTCGAGTAGTTTTCCCAGTGAATGGTAGGATAATTGAAATCGCCCAATATCAGGGTGTTTGGTAGGTCCTTCATGTTTTCCAGTGTCTCCAGAAAGGTGGAGTGGTGGTCCTGGGTCATGGAGGGTGATCTGTAGCAGGCCACAATTTGCATTGCAGATTTGCCCGATGTTAGTTGCACATAGATCATTTCAGAGGTATCATGCTGAATATGGATACACCCCCTCCTTTTGTGTTTCAGTCCGTGTTCTGTGGCCGAAATGTGTGGTATGAGTTGTAGCCCAGTAGTGCTGGGGTGCTCTCTGGAGCCTTGAACCAGGTTTCAGTTACTGCACAGATGTCGACATTCTCCCTACTGAGGAGTGCTTTGAGCGCGTGCATTTTGAGATTTAAACTCCTGGCGTAGAGTAGCATAACCCTCAGTTTTCTGTTAATTGTGCTGTTTACAGAGATGGGTTTGACTTTTGAGCCTTGCCTAAAAAAGGCACTATGGGAGCAGCAAGAGCCTAGGTCAGTATTTGAAAGCCTAGGGGTGACAGGTGCAAGCCGTCTCTTGCAAAGAAATGCGGCTTGTCAAGCATGTCATCCCAGGTTGACAGACACTGGATCCCCTTTGAATGACACCAGAAGCTTAGCCAATTATTGAAATTGATCATTTTTTCTTTATACTGAGGTATCATTCTTGGTGAGAGCAGGATGCTACTCAGGGTCAGGGTCATACCGTCCCAGGCTGACAGACACTGGATCCCCTTTGAATGACACCAGAAGCTTAGTCAATTATTGAAATTGATCATTTTTTTTCTTTATACTGAGGTATCATTCTTGGTGAGTGCAGGATGCTACTCAGGGTCAGGGTCATACCAGCCTGGGCTATGTGATCAGAGAGCTCTTCCATGTCTCTTTTCATGTAGTCCAGGGAGGTACGTTTCAGGTCATTCACACCAACATTAACAATGACAGAGTCATATTTGTACTTATTCTGGAGTGACCTAAGTGCTTGTGTTATGTGGCGGATTCTGGCTCCCGACAGGCAGCTAACAGTAACCTTCTGCTTGTCCAGTCTAGTGAGTGGGACGTCAGTGTGCCTTACTATAGAGTCACCTATTACTAGTGTGTTAGGTATGTTATTTCGCCTTAAGGGCTGTGATTGTGCGGCACACTGATTTAGTGTTTTATGTGTTGTCTGGTTTGTGACGGGAAGTGCAGGTTGTTTGGGTGTCTGCTTTGGAGGTCTCTGATGCTTTTGCAGGTTTTTATTTTGAGCCTCCGAGTATTTTTTTTGTGTATTTATATGTATTTTTTGCCAGTGCTGTTTTAGTAGGTCTGTGTGCTGATGGAGTTGTGGTGCAAGTGTTAACCTTCTCCTCTTGACTGTCTGTTCCAGTCTTGGGTGGAGACAGCTTAGCTTCAAGTTTGGCTGCATAATTGCATCTCTCGCATATGTTAATGTTTTGTGGTAGGAGGAGAGGGTAGTCTGTGTACGTGAAGCAGTTGTAGCATTGCCTCAGGATACCCAGGTTCACCAGCTGTACTGGAGAGTGAATCTGAAGTTGCCCTTTGGTCATGCCTGAATAGTAGGGTGAGCTGCTTAGTCGCTTGGTTGGTGAGGGGTGAATAAAGAGCCTTGCCCTGCTGAGCAATCAGTGTCAGGGTGTATTAGTGCTTGCTATTAGGTCTGAGCAAGTGATGGGTTGCAAGATGCTTTTTAAGTGCTTAGGTTGAGAGTTAGACTAGTTTCAAGGGAAAAACTGAAGAGGAGACTTAGTAGAGCCGAGAATAATTTAACCGTAGCTAACCGGCACTGCCCGGTGCGCAAAACTGTGCAAACATGGTTTTTATAGTAGGGAAATGAAAGAGATAGAAATTAGCCCAAAATGGCCAATAAATTACTAACTTCTGGGCTGGAACCACTCCTCCAGGGACAGATAGGTTGCTCAAAGCTCCCCTCTCTCACATGTGAACAGAGAAACTTCCTTCTATCCAAGTAAGGTATGAGCAACTCAGAAACTAGTAAAACAGCCCTGAATTTAGCACTAGCCTAAAAACCGGACTATACTAGCTTAGAAAGGCGGGAAACAAGGATTTTTTTTTTTTTTTTTTGTTTTTTGTTTTTTTGAAAAGATAAGGCAAAAACTATAAAAAAATACACTTAAAACAGCTTTAAATGACTACAAACGATCAGAAAAGGCTATCAAACTTTAGTGTGTAGCCTACAACAGTTAAACAAATTATTTAAACAAAAACAACTTTTTAAAAGTGCAGGCAGTCACATAAGTACAATATATGAAAAAACAAGCTTTTAAATCACAATAAACATTGAAAAATCTGTGTTTAGGCGGAAAACAGTTAAGTGCAGCAAGAAAGTACAGAAAACAGATACTTACTCACTCCAACGTCTCTCCCCTAAGCTAGAAGGCTTGTATCAGATTAAGGCTTTCTAGTGTTACCCAGTAGGCTAGTTACAGGAAAGATGGGAAACAAACGCAGATGTGGTCTTTTAAACCAGAAAGTTGAAAGAGACGTACAAATTGCCCAAATGGTCAGTAAACTACAATTTGACAATCCCATTTTATTGTGTCAAAGTCTTTTTCAATATCTAGTTTTACTATAAGAGCTTCTTGTTTATCTCTGTTTATAATATCTACAAGAGTTAGTATTCTTTGAATGTTATCATAAGTATGTCTATTATATATAATATATAAAACCTGTTTGGTCTTCATTTATGATATGAGTCAGGGATCTTTTAATTCTATTAACTAAAATGGACATAAACATTTTTTGATCATTATTGAGTATTGAAATTGGCCTATAGGAATTACATTGTTTGGGGCCTTTATTGTGGCTGAGCATCTTGATGGCCTCTTTTGGCTGTAAGCTTTGTAAGAACCTATTAACCTATGAATGTGTAAGGTATATATCATGGCATCTGAAGCTCCAGAATCATGTCTTAAATAGCTACCAATAAAGTTTGGATATCCTATGGTTCCTATGATGCATCCTTCTTCTACTGTATTTTAGAGCAGCAAAGTACCACTAGGCCATAAAGAAATGTAACCTCTGACATTCTTAGAAGAACCATGCACCCCACACCCATTTAAGGGGTGAACTACTGGGCACTGGTATCACTCTAGTAGCTTAGTGGGGATTTGGGCAATGTGTGATTAGAGGATAGGATCAACATGCTGGTTCTGGGTATTCAGTGCACTGTGTTGTCTGGACTTAGTGTTAAATGTAAAATCATCTCTATGTGAACTACAGTTATCTAAATCCCAAATGTTTTAGCTGATAATATTACTGTAATATCTGTTAGATATATGTTTCAGGCCATAAAACCTGCCCTGCTATCACTAGGTAATGTAATAGATGGATGGGGTTTGAATCCTACTACTTCCACAAAACAATATGAGATACAAAAGTTACAAAACTGAAATCCGTACCACAGGCCTATATTATGTTTGCAAAAGAACTGCTAGTAACTAGAGACAACTCCCTTAGATTATATGCAAAACATGTCATACTTAGATAAGATTTATGTCACAGCTACAGAGCAGGGCCTTAATCACTGAGTCCAAGGATTTCAGCCACAGCAGTCTAAGCCATTGTTTTCTCATGCAACTTTTCCAAAATTAACTGAGACTTACACTGTTTTTCACAATGTCTCCTAACAAGGGGATGCTGGTACCTGTCCAGTGAAAGTATCCCTTTCCTGTATTCATTGTACACTCTGATACTAATATGATTACTAGAATCTGTTGCCAAGATCTCAGTTACTAGTCATAATGGATTGTTTTTATTTATATAAATCTAATATTTCTTATGTCACATGTGATAATTTAATAAAGATGTTTCTTGTTTAAAAAAACTCTTAGATACTGAATACTGTTCCCATTATCCAACCAGAATTAAATTATACTAGCTGTTATCCAAGCAGTCTCCTTCACAATAGTAGATTTCAGCAGTCACACAATACTGTTAGGATACACTTTTAGAATAAAATAAGACATCAGCTGCAAGTTTTTACCAATGAATAAATAGATTTTTTAACATTTAAGCAGAACTGATTATTCAGACAAAATGGTACTGATGTACAAGAAAAATAAAATAAAATATTTTGTACAGCTAGACTGATAATAGAAAAAAAATCTAACTAAATCTATTGTTGTCATTTTCAATTGCTTATTTAGGTAGATAAAGTCTTTGATCTTGAAATCCTTTGTATAACATTCTCTACAATTTAGAATTGCCTAAGTACAAATAACAGCCTCAGGCAAAAAGAAAAGGGCAGCCTGTTTAATATCTACTTTTCTGAAGTACAGGCTAACACAGAAGGTCTTTGGCTAACGAAGATCGCAGATGACTGCAAACTAGGAGCCATAATCGAAACTCCTAATGATGTGGACATCCTACAAAAGGGCCTCCCAGAGAAAGATGCTTGGTGTCAAAGCCATGGCCTCAAGCTCAGCGCCAAAAAATGCATTGTCATCACCCTTGGTAAAAACTCTGTACCCATGAGCTACCACATAGGTGGTAGTCTACGTAACACTGAAAGTGTGATAAGAGACCTTGGGACACAGGTGGACAGTAGTCTCTCCTTTGATAATCACATTGCCACAGTAGTCAGGTAATCCTTCTTCATGGCACACCTCATCATAAAAGGTTTCTCATCCAGGAAAAAAGTGGTCATTGTTCCCCTCTACTCATCACTCATTCGACCCATTATAGAGTACAATGCCCCTTTTCATATGTACCCCCACAAGACATCTACAACAACTGGAAAGGCTGCAGAAATATCTCACAAAGAGGATTACCAGCCTGAAACAGATGCCCTACACTGGTCTGTACAGATGCTTGTGTTAAAAATGGTTTGTAAAGTTGCTTGTGTTAAAAATGCATCAACAGTGGGTCCTGCTGAACAGAAAAGAGATATACATGTATGTCAGACAGTATTTTTAATACTGATTAAATGTATATGTTTTAACAAAGACTTCTGGGAAGGAAGAGGTTAATCTCAGTCCAGCTAATTTTTAAAAATAGGTTGAAAAATTAAATGGGTTGGTTTAGGTCACAAAGATTTTATCTAACAGATCTGATTGCAGCCAGAGACAAAAATGCCAGAGAAAACCAGAACTAGGAATCTTAATGTATTATCCTTAAGGTTGAACTAATTGCTACCCTGGAAGGGTGGACGTTTTTGGAATTGTTTTATAGCTTTCAGATGCTGCAACAGATCTTAGCAAAGCTCTAGGTGTGTATTGTACCAAAGTCAGGTGACCAGATATGATGTCATGACGGAACTCTCGCAGCATCACTTTATTTTTTGAAACCTAACAGAAAGATCTCTCACAGATATCTCACACATCCACACGCCTCATCTAGCCATGCTGTAGTAAGCAAATCAACACACTTCATCTTGCATTGCTTTAGTAAGTAACCAGGGAACAGTAATTCTTTAGTCAGTCAGGAAAATATAGTGAGATTAGCTAAGTATTGTTTTTCTGCATCAGTGTGAATCTATCCAACTGTGTTATTTTTATATCTCCTATAATTGAAACTCTGATTTATTGTAACTAGACATTCAGTATACTCATGTTGTCAATGTTATTATTTATTATTAAATATTTATATACATTTCATTGTGGCTGGTCTTTTAGAGAATACTTTTAATATCTAAAGAGTACTTATGCTTAGTTTAGTGACAATATGGCCACTCCTGAAAGCCTTGCTGCATTGGTCAAACTCTACCATTTATATTAATTATTAATTGTACTCAGCATAATTGGGTACCCTTGTAAGAGTTTTAGCATAGCTGACTGGTGGCAGCTTAATTACCTTATAGTCTGGGCAAAGGGGACACAGCTGGTAATTCTGTGCCAGCCTTTCCCAGGTGTGTGTGTGTGTGTGTGTGTGTGTGTGTGTGTGTGTGTGTGTGTGTGTGTGTGTGTGTGTGAAAATCAAATATACAAATGTGTGTGTCAGCTACTTGGAACAGGGACACAGAGCTCCAAAGTGGTCAATGTGGATTCTTGTTTGGGATCTGGAGAAAGATAGATATAGAGAGTCCAGCCCCAGGCTTGGACTGTGCTCCCTATGTGCTCTTATGGGAAATTGTGCTCGGTACAGAGAGCTGCATTTGAAAATACTGTGTGTATGCATTTTGTTCCTAGTAGCCATCCCTCACTTGTGTCAGTGGTGAGGATTGAGGATCCTTGATTACTGGTCCAGAGTAGGGACCATTACAAAGGATAATATAGTTATTGCAAAAAAAAAAAAAAAAAAAAAAAACAAGTGAAAACTTTTAAAGGATTATGAGGTTTGGAAGAAGTGAATATGAGGTGAATTTGGTGGTCATACCTCAATTAATAAAAAAGCTTTTTTTAGTCATCTAAAATACTACAAAAATGAACAAAATACTACCTTAAATATTTCAATGAATGACTGTCCTTTTAATGACCTCAAGGTTTTGGCAAACATTTTCTTAAAAAATATGATTAATTCTAAACTGTGTTCTGTGGAAACCGGCATTTATTCCCTGCCTGTGGGTGAGGTATGTCCAAAACTGTCTCTTTCTGATGTTGGGAAGGCTTGTAAGATGATTAAACCAAACAGAGCAGCAAGCCATGATGGAATTATTGGCTTTTATTTGTAAATATAGTTGGGTATCTCCATATCTATTGCACTTATTTCAGAAATCTCTCTGTACAGTATATGTGCCAAGTGTTTTGGAAGGACATACTTGTCATCCCAGTGCCAAAGGGTAAGTCTCAAGAGTAGAGAACTACAGGCTAAACAGCTTAACATATATAATGAGAAAATGGTTTGAGAGGGTGCTTACTGAACTCATAGCTAACCACACAAGGTTTTATCAGGATATCAGTTAACATGGGTGTGTCCATGGTTTATCATAAGTCTGTTATCTTTCCAGCAGAACATTTAGGAATACCTAGATGCAGGATTACCTGTGGCTGTAATATTTTTGGATTTCTTTAAGTCTTTTGATTCTATACCACACTCTAGGATAGTGCCAGTTTTGACAGAATACAATATTAATGGCTATGTAGTGAGTTGGATTAAAAATTGGTTTGAAGGGAGAACATGTAAGGTGAAGACTAGCAGTGTCACCTCAGATGAGCAGATTATTAGTTCTGGTATCACTTGCTGGTCTGATATTGTTTAGTAATTTCACATCTAGCTTTCCAAAGGAGAAAAAGATATGGATAAGTAAATATACTGACAATTCCAAACTGGGCTTAGTGATTACAAAATATTAATGATCAAAATGGTATTCAAAGATAACTGCATAAACTTGACATACGGTCACTTGACAGTTTAGTGGAATTTAACACTAAAAAGACTAGTGCTGGGCATTTTGGTGCTAATAACCCCTATTACATGTATCCTAGGAAAAATATTATCTTAAATGTGGTTGAAGTAAACAGATATTTAAGTATCAGAATAGATAACAGGTTCAGTTCTGGGGAAATTTGCTACATATTATTAGGAGATGTTTCTATGATGTCAATAACATTTTTAGAACTATTACCAATAGAGACATGAAAGTTCTTCTTCCAGTCTATAAAACAACAGTTCACCCAATTCTGGAATATAGACTCATTTCTTTGAGCTTATAACTGCACTCAGCTCAGGAAACTGGAGAGAGTGCAGAGGTATTATACAAGACAAATTAAATGGCTGAGAAGATTAGATTATACTAGGAGATTGGAAGCTTGTCACTTTATACATTTAACTATAGATTTGTCAGAGATTATTTAATTACTATTTATAACTATATAGATAGCTATTATTATGGTGCAAGTGTTGGAATTAATAAAGGCAGTGGTTATCATCCACTAGAAGTGACAGTTCGCTTGTCGATGTTAAACCTAATAAGGCTAATATGTTTGGGAACTCTTTCCATAGTACGTCTGGAAGATGGTGGAACTTTATTCCTGTAAGGATAAGGAAACAAGAGATAGAGAAATTATTTAAAGGTTGTCTGTAAAGATGGGTGGGGAATAGTATATATGATCATAGAGATTATGTGAGAAACTCTTCAAAGGCCTTTTGAGGCTATGAGTTTGATTCCTCAACACTAAACACCGAACAAAATGTCTCTGCAATTTGCTGAAATCCAATACCACCACTCATAAGGTGAATACCATGAGCCCAAGTAGTATACCTAATATCCGAGCCCTCCAATGCATATCCTTTCCAGAAAAAATAAAAATCATCAGCAAGTCTCCATTTAGTTTCATGTTGGGGTAAAGAAACATTAATTATGCAATTGCCATGAAAACTTTGCCAAGAAGTGAGATGCAACAGAAATATCTATTGATACAGGCCATTTCTCTTTTCTATATGTCCAAGGGATATCCACTCTGGGTGTTGAGGTCTAATAAACAGGCCCTCATATTTTTTATTCAAATAGCAATCATAATTTTGGCATTGTTAACTTTACTAGTTAAGTCAAAGAGGTCAGGGGAGTCCATATTTTTGTATAATCCTTGTCATACCCCTGTACTGGCCCAGTAATCAAGGATCCTCAATCCTCACCACTGGCAACAGCTAGGGGATAAACACACTGGGAGGATGACAAGTACATACCCAGTAAAGTGCAATTTCCCTTTAGAGCACACAGAGATCTCAGTCAGTCTTGGGCTGGTTTCTCCCTCTTTCTCCAGATCCTGAACAAGACTCCCCACTGGTGCAGCTATAAGGTTAAGATCTCAGCTGAGGGGCCACACCAAGACCTCTAACACCCTCTCTGTCCAACCAGTGCTTTGTGTCTATGTCCAAGTAGCTGACACACACACACTTTGAGATTTGATTTATACACACACACACACACACACACACACACACACACACACACACACACACACACACATGGGAAAAGCTGGCACAGGTTTATTAGCTATGCCCCCTTCTGACCAATCTATAAGGTACTATCCACTGCCACCAAACCCTACTTATCAGCTACTATAAGGCCCTTACAAAGAGTGTCCGATCATACTGCGTAATGTTACTATTATCCAAATGGTAGTCTGACCAAGACTTGCGAGGCTATTTAGGCGTGCCCTGTACAGTGTCACCAAACACATATACAAGTATTCTAAGAGCTTAAATAAGTCTCACAAATATCAGCCACAAAGATAAGTTTAAATATATTTAATAATAGATAATCCAAAACAAGACAATACTCAGTAAGTCAACACAGTAGCTTCAGAGTTCAAAATCACAGGAAATATTTTAAAACAGCATTGCAGGACAGTATCAAATAAATACAGAAAACATCTTAACTAATCTTTAGTATTTTACTATCTATATCTAAAAGAGATACTGTATCCTAAATCTTACTTAAGTGCAGATGATGATGATGACGAGTGGATGTTCTTGCTAGGTCCAAGACAAAATACAAAATGCACAGTCTTTCTCTTTCTGGGAGAGTTCTTAAATCAATATCACATTTTACTGCTGGGTTAGCTTGGATGGCATCCTTTTTTTCACTTGGCTTCAGTTCCCAGGATAAAACAGAAACTAACCGGATTTAACATCTGTGTGTTAAAAATACTTATCTCCCAGATGTTTGCAGCTGCTAGAAAGTCATAAAGCAATAAAATGCATTTACATTTGAAACCTAGTTATTATTTCTCTTTCAAGATAATACAAAAACCTCTAGCTCTAGCTCTAGACATTGTGTCTGCTACTGAACTGAAGCTGAGAGATAACATCTTTTGTTTATGGCCCAGCTATAAAGTAACTTAGCCTCAACTATTCTTAGGTTTTGCAGGTTAATCTTCTATGTTCCAGAAGGATACATCTGTGGATATATCTTAGCTCAGTACATAACATACAGTTCTGTATAAATCATAGCAATATTCACAAATGACATTGAATTATTTACAAAATTCCAGATAGATGGGATGGCAATATTTCTCTATATCACAACCCTGTAGAATGTCATTCCATCTGTGACTCTAGAAAGCATTATGTTTTTTACAAGTCTTTGAAAAAAAAAACATTATAAATGTTTCCTTAACTCATGGTACATCTGGAATTCTGTGTATGAGATAATAACTCTTTCTTAGTTGCCCAAGTAGAAGTGCCCACATATTTGTCTTTCTTGACACTCAATCAAAAGCATACAGTCTGTTAAATCAGTGTAAAGGAGTAATATTTCTTCAAGCTGAGAGACAAAATAAAAGTTCTGAAGGATCCCATCTATATGCCTTAACTGCCCAGATTTTCACAGACTGTCCAGATTTTTTCCTCATATTTTGGTCTGTTTCTCATAAATTTTGTGGTTTCCAGGATCTTTGTAACAAATCAGTGAAGACTGGATTCATTAAATAATGACAAGCATTTAAGTTTCACACTTAATTCAGAAAATGCATTGGGGGCATGGCCAAGATGAGCACTGAGTAGAGAAGTTCTTTTCAGCTCTGTCTCTTCAAATCTTTATTGTCAGGATTTTTTGAAAATAACTATCCTAATTGTGGATGTGTTTCTCCAATTGACTCTCTCAAATATATATTAGGTTAGGATAGTATAAACTTTTTTGTAAAACTTATTTTTTTCTGTCAAAATTGCCAGTGATAAGTTTATCTACATCAGAAAGCAATATGAGCTTCACTAAATCTTCTCATCAAGAAACAACTTTAAAAAAGGAACTACAATCTTTGTTAGTCAACATCCAAGAATTATTAACAAAAATAGATAAAATGGACCTCAAATTGGACAATTTTAAAGAGAAATATACACAGCAAATGGATACTCTACATGATGACTTACAACAACAGAAAAAACAAATCTTTGGGATTGAATCAGCACTAAATGATATGGACAGCAGGATACAAGAAGGGTGATAAAATATAGAATTTCTTTTAAAACAAAATACCCTTCATCAATCAAAAGTGGATGATCTGGAAAACAGGTCACGTTGCAGCAATATAAGAATATTTGTTTAACCAGACAATACAGAGGGAAATAATATGGAAAAGTTCCTGGCTTCTTGGCTATCTGAAATCGTGGAGCTTCCAGAAGCATTTTCCTATGGCAATGAAAGAGCCCACGGATCTTTGGTATCCTCTAAAAACAACAAAAGTAATTCCACAAAATCTGTGATTGTAAAATTCCTATCTTCACATGATAAAGAAATGGTTTTAAAAACAGCTTGGACAAAATCACTTAATCAATTAAAATAAAAGACAATGTCCTCCATTTTGACAATGATTACTCTCCAGTGGTAATTTCTAAAAGAAAGCTCTTTCTACCCTTAATCAGAGAACTTAAAAAAATCCAAGTTAAACCCCATTTACTATTCCCTGCAAGACTGAAAAATTTCCATCAGAATGGATCGAAATATTTGAAGACTTAGATATTGCTCTTCCATTTATAAAAACTAACAACATTCTGGAAAAAAACTGAAGATATGGAATGGGCTAATGCAAGTCTTAAAACAATAGCAGATAATGGTGCATGAAAAACCTTTGACCCAAAAAAGAAACTTAAAAATGAATACTAACTGACATCTAAGTATATTTATTTCCAACTCTGAGCAGTCATTCATACTTCTCTGTTTCAACTCCTAATCATTACAACATAAATTTCAACTTGTGAAATCTTTAACCCAGTCTTATGTAACCCTGTAAGTTGAAGGAAATGAAGCTGGATTATCAGGTGAGCTTATTTAAATTGTTTTGTTGTTGTCATATATATATATTTTATATATATATATATATATATATATATATATATATATATATATATATATATATGTATATATATATATATATATATATATCTTGATGATGTATTTGCCATAGGTTAATTTATTTATGGTCTAAAGGGAAAAAATGCTGACTTCTTTTGTCATGATTTAAATAATCTTATAACCCTGATAATGCTTGTCTTATGATACTTTGTTGGTCAAAGGTCGTTTTGTGGTTTGAAAGGATGTTTACAGCTGTATGCTTTTGGGACTTGTATATTTATGGTGATGTGGCTACATGTTTGGGAAGTGTCTGATGGTATTTTTATGTTGCTGCTGTTAGTTTTGTGATTTGATTTTAATATACTTAAAGAGTAAGCATGGCATTTGGCAGATAATATTATTATTAACATGCTTTTGGTTGCTATTTATGGATGCTCTGGACAGCATTAGATGTTTGACTATGGTGTGGTTTCAGTGCACCTAGAATGATTTTCTATTATGCTGATTTATAGTGAATTGTTGTTGTGTTTTGCCTTTCTCACATTGGACAGGATATATTGGACAGATTAGAATGGTTTCACCTACTAAGAAGTGCATCGGGTAATAGCTTAGAAGAGCCATGGGTCCTTTTTTTTTTTTTTTTTTTTTTTTTTTGTATGTATGTGTTTGTTTGTAAACTTGGATATCCCTGTGCGATGCTCTGTGAGCTGTAGTGGTGCCTCAAGCCAGTAAACCTAACAAAAAAGCAGGTTATACTTAACAGTTTCCCATTAGAATGTCATGTTTTTGTTTCTTCAGTAATCCAAGCGCGAGACTCGGCTTGTTGAGCTTCTGGTGAACTGAGCGGCCTCTTGGAAGCATCATCATGTAAACACCATGAAGAGATGACCTTTGATCCTAGTCAGACATTTTCATGTTTAGACTTACAAGAAGGAAACAAATATGTTTCAAACAAAATTGATTCAATGCCCTCAGCAACTAAAAAAGCAATACCAAAATTAATACATTATGCGATGTTATCAATACAACATATGTCTCCTGTTAAAAATAAATTATCACATATATCGAATAATCTGTTGTTTGTTTGTTTAATTTAACTATTGAGGCTGCCCACTAAAGTGTGCTAGCCTGTGTAACTGATTTATTGCTGCCTTCTGTATTTCTGGGTGTTTTCTATCTAAAAACAAAAAAAACAAAAAAATAATCCTTGTTTTCCCACCTCTCCTCGACTAGTTTAGACCAGTTTACAGGCTTTGCTGTATTCTGGGCTGTGGTGTAGTTCCTGTGTTGTCCATTACCTTACTTGGATAAGAAGGAAGTTTCTTTGCTCACCAGTGGGAGTGGGGAGCCTTGAGCAGCCTATCTGTCCCTGAAGGAGTGACCTCAGCACAAGAGCTGTAGTAATTGGTTGTTTTGGACCATTTCTAGCTCTTTTGAAGTTCCCTGTTTAAAATCCGCCTCAGAGCATTTTTTTCTGGCTATACTACTCAGAGACAGCTCCACGTGGTCCTGCAGAGTTTACCTAGCTACAGAGAACTGAGAAGAGCAACTACTTTCCAGATTTAAGTATTTTTTCTGTTTTTACTTGGAATACCTTCTCTTGCTTATTTTAAACAAGCTCATACTGTTTTTTGACTGTTTGCTGCATTTTATAGTATCTGCACTTAAAAGTTTACCTGGTCGAAAATTAATCGAAAGTCTGTTGTTTGTTTGTTTAATTTAACTATTGAGGCTGCCCACTAAAGTGTGCTAGCCTGTGTAACTGATTTATTGCTGCCTTCTGTATTTCTGGGTATTTTCTATCTAAAAACAAAAAAAACAAAAAAATAATCCTTGTTTTCCCGCCTCTCCTCGACTAGTTTAGACCAGTTTACAGGCTTTGCTGTATTCTGGGCTGTGGTGTAGTTCCTGTGTTGTCCATTACCTTACTTGGATAAGAAGGAAGTTTCTTTGCTCACCAGTGGGAGTGGGGAGCCTTGAGCAGCCTATCTGTCCCTGAAGGAGTGGCCTCAGCACAAGAGCTGTAGTAATTGGTTGTTTTGGACCATTTCTAGCTCTTTTGAAGTTCCCTGTTTAAAATCCGCCTCAGAGCATTTTTTTTTCTGGCTATACTACTCAGAGACAGCTCCACGTGGTCCTGCAGAGTGGTCCTAGCTACAGAGGACTGAGAAAAGCAACTACTTTCCAGATTTAAGTATTTTTTCTGTTTTTTACTTGGAATACCTTCTCTTGCTTATTTTAAACAAGCTTATACTGTTTTTTTGACTGTTTGCTGCATTTTATAGTATCTGCACTTAAAAGTTTACCTGGTCGAAAATTAATCAAAAATCTGTTGTTTGTTTGTTTAATTTAACTATTGAGGCTGCCCACTAAAGTGAGCTAGCCTGTGTAACTGATTTATTACTGCCTTCTGTATTTCTGGGTGTTTTCTATCTAAAAACAAAAAAAAAACAAAAAAATAATCCTTGTTTTCCCACCTCTCCTCGACTAGTTTAGACCAGTTTACAGGCTTTGCTGTATTCTGGGCTGTGGTGTAGTTCCTGTGTTGTCCATTACCTTACTTGGATAAGAAGTAAGTTTTTTTGCTCACCAGTGGGAGTGGGGAGCCTTGAGCAGCCTATCTGTACCTGAAGGAGTGACCTCAGCACAAGAGCTGTAGTAATTGGTTGTTTTGGACCATTTCTAGCTCTTTTGAAGTTCCCTGTTTAAAATCCGCATTAGCGCAGCTTTGAGCGATTGTGCACATAGTGCAGCACCGGTTAAACAAGGTTAAACTTTTCCTGGCTCCGCCAAGTCTGCTCTTCAAATTTTCCCTTAGAAAGCTCTACTCTTAAAATAACCAGCCTACTCATTATATTATAAGCATAGCACTTGTTCTCAAAGCTTCTCTTCTAAGCAAGCACTCTCAAACTCAAGTAGCACTACATCCACCTACCACCCTAACCACTTCCCTTAAAGGCACAGCACTCTCTTAAAATATTCTAGCATGTCGAGTGGTAGATTGCTAGCATCTTCTCCTGCTCAGCTGGTTAATCTGGGAATCTTGAGACAATGCTATAATTGTCTCATGTACACAGACAACCCTCTCCTCCTCCCAACAAACACAAATACATGTGAGAGATGCAACTATATAGCCAAACTGGAGGCTGAACTCTCTCAACTCAGGACTGGCAAGACCAGATAGGAGGAGAAGGTAACCACACACACAACAAACCCAGTCACACATAGACCTACCCCAACTGCAAATCAAGCACATGATAACACAAAAACATACTCGGAGGCTCTATTAAAAAACTTACCAAAACAACAGAGGCTCCCAAAGCAGACACCCAAAAATTCACCACCTCAAAACAGAACACATGCAACACATACTTCAATAAATCGGTGTGTCAATAAATCACAGCCCTTAAGGCCAAACACTATGCCTGATACACTAGTGATAGGTGACTCTATAGTCAGACACACTGACGTCCCACTTACCAGGTTGAGCAAGGAGAGGGTAGCGGTAAGCTGCCTATCGGGGGCTAGGATCCGCCATATAACACACACACTCAGGTCACGCAAAAGCACGTACAAATATGACTCCATCATCGTCCATGCCGGCGTGAATGACCTGAGACGTACCTCCTTGGACTACATGAAAAGAGACATAGAGGAGCTCTCTGATTATGTAGCCCAGGCTGGTATGACCCTGACCCTGAGCAGCATCCTGCCCTCACCAAGAATGATGCCACAATACAAAGACAAGATGATCAGCTTTAATAATTGGCTCAATTACTGGTGTCATTCTAGGGGGATCCAATGTCTGTCTGCTTGGGATGACATCCTCGACAAGCCACGCTGCTTTGCAAGGGACGGCTTGCACCTGTCACCACTGGGCTTCCGGATATTGGCTAAGGCTCTTGCCAACCCCATACTGCCTTTTTTAGGCAAGGCTCAAAAGACGAACCCACCTCCTTAGAAAACAAAAATGGAAAAAAATTAAGGGTAATGCTGTTTAACGCCAGAAGTCTAAATCTCAAGATGCAGGCTCTCAAAGCACTCCTCAGTATGGAGAACATCGATGTCTGCGCTGTAACCGAGACCTGGTTCAAGGCTCCTGAGAGCACCCCAGCGCTACCAGGCTTTACCTCATATCATGCTTTTCGGCCCCAAAACCCAGGCCGAACCACAAAGGGAGGGGGAGTGTCCATATTCATCAAGGATACCCACACCTCTAGGTTAGTGGCAACTCATGAAGCATCGGAGACCATCCAGGTGCAGCTAACCGTAGGCAAAACTGCTATACAACTGGTTGCATGTTGCAGACCACCCTCCCAATCTCAAGAACCACACTCAGCCTTCCTGAAGACATTGGAAGATATGAATGTCTCACCAAATACCATCATATTGGGAGACTTCAACTACCCTAACATAGACTGGGTGCACTATTCTAGCCCAAACACCCTAGCCCAAAGGTTCCTGGAATTCATAAACTCCAATGCAATGGAACAGCTAGTCACCTCTCCCACAAGGGGGGATAATATACTAGACCTGATCATCACAAACATGGGGACAAAATGCTCCACACCTGAAGTATTGCCCTCACTGGTGAGATCTGACCACAAACTAATCACCCTGGATATACATTTACCACCCCCACTCCCAGCACAAAAGACTACAGTAAGAAACTTCTCAAAAGCCAATTTTACACTTCTCAAGACTGAGATGGTATCATTTAAGCCCACATGGCCAATGGAAACCACATCCCACAATGCTGAATCCTACACAAATGCCTTCTATGGACATCTCCAAGAATGCATGGATCGTGCAATCCCAAATAAAACCAAGACCCTCTCCACCAAAGGAAAGCATCCTGTCTGGTGGACCCCAGCCATAAACAAATTGTATAACAAAAGAAGGAAGCTACTGCAAGACAGAGCAAAATCCCATAAAGGGAAGGCATCTCTGATTAGCACTAGTAGAAAGCTACGTTCTCTCATAAAAATATCCAAGGTTAACTTTGAGAGGAAAAATCGCCAAGGACACTAAAGATAACCACAAGGCATTCTTCAGTTATGTTAGAAACCTGGGAAGAAACACTCAGATATGCTCAGAGTTAGTACACAACGACAAAAAATTTACCGAACCCACAGATATTGCCAACATTCTGGCAGACAGGTTCAGTGCAAATTTCTCCCCTCCCTCACCTCCAAAAGAAGAAATACTCATCCCAGCTGAATGTAACCTCCCTGTCATCTCTGATGTCCAGGTGAGAACCGCCCTCAACAAAGCAAAAAACACAGCATCTATGGGACCTGATGGTATCCCCGGCTGCGTGATACATGAACTCCAAGAGGAGCTAAACCCGCATATAAAAATGTTATTTAACCTTAGCCTTACTACAGGATATGTACCTGAACACTGGCGTACAGCAACAGTGGTCCCACTCCACAAGGGAGGCTCTACTACAGACCCTGAGAACTACTGCCCCATAAGCTTGACCAGCCTGGTTTGCAAAGCTATGGAAAGAATTATAATGGAACTCATAAACAATGACATTGGGGACCTACAGACACTTGATCCCACCCAGTTCAACTTTGTAAAGGGCAGATCCTGCCTTTTGAACCTGGTTGACTTTTTCGAAATGGTCACCAGAGCCATTGATGAGGGCAAAGCAGTCCATACAGCCTACCTGGACTTGGCTAAAGCCTTTGACACAATACCCCGCTCGGGGATCATAGATAAGCTAAACAGCTTAAATGTAAATCCATATGTCACAAGATGGGTTGCAAACTGGCTAAAGAACAGAACCCATAAAGTCAAGATTGCGGGAGCCATGTCAGACTCAAAGCCACTCACAAGTGGTGTCCCTCAGGGCTCTGTCCTGGGACCCCTCTTGTTCGGCATTAACTTCTCAGATGTGAAAGCAAACATGGGAGGGTTGTGGCTGACAAAGTTCGCAGATGACTGCAAACTAGGTGCCATAGTCGATACACCAGCTGACACATACATCCTACAGAAAGGCCTCACCGAAATGGACAACTGGTGCCAGAATCACGGCCTTAAACTGAATGCCAAGAAATGTATAGTCATCCCCTTTGGGAAAAACAAAATACCCACAAATTATCACATAGACAGTAACCCACTGAGTACCGAAAAAGTAATCAGAGACCTGGTGACCCAAGTTGATAGTGACCTCTCATTTGACACCCACGTTGCCAAAGTGGTTAGAAAGACTTTCTACCTTGCCCACCTTATCATGAAGGGGTTCACATCCAGATCAAAGGAGGTCATCATGCCCCTGTACTCCTCCCTTATCAGGTCCATGATTTTGTACAATGCCCCATTTGGTATGTACCTAACCCGGCACTTACAACAGCTGGAGAGACCCCAGAAGTACCTCACCAAGAGGATCAAGGGTCTCCAACATATGTCATATGCTGCCAGGCTAAAGAAACTCCAGCTCTATTCAGTAGCATACCGCCTGCTCAGAGGTGATCTGTGCCTGACGTACAAGGCCATGTCCAACCAGGAATTGATGGACATGCTCCACCTCAAAAAATCAAAATCCATAAGAACCACGAGAGCCAAAGATTTAAACCTCAGTACAAACATGAATAGTACATGCTGGAGGGACAGATTCATAACTCAGAGGCTTCCCATACTCTGGAACAAAATCCCAGTCCATGTTAGGCAGAGCCCCTCACTGACTCGCTTCAAGAGAAATCTTGACGAGTGGATGGGAGATCGTAGGTTTACCCCGGGGGTAACCCCTGTGTCGCTACTTAACAGAGGCACAGTAAACTAATAAGTAAGGGGGTCTTCAATGTGTCACTACTAGACAAAGGCACAGTATTCTAAATTTATACACCTTAGTACCACTACATGGGGTGGCGAAAGCCACATCTCTAGGGCTAGGCTTGCAAATGCCCCAGGGCAGATAGCCTAGTACTAAACTATGAAACTATGAAACTATATATAAGGCAATTAAGTCTGATTTGGATGTATTTTCTGATAGTCACTTGAATCATTTATCTTTAATTAATAACCATCTTCCTACGGATAAAGATAAATCGAATATATTAAAGTCAGCAAGTGTAACTACGTCATCACCTAAATGGAGATTATTTACATGGAGGTATTTGGGTAGATCATTCATTACTACATTTACTGTAAGTAAATTTAGCAGGAAAATGTCATGTGTTGGAGATGTAATAAGGAAATGAATGCAGACAGGTCTCACATGTTCGATGAGTGTATAGATTTGAAAAAAATTGGGATGATATTAATACTTTTTCACAGGCAATTTTTACTGACAATTTGAAACTCTAAATCACGTGTTTTATTTAACCAGTTCCAGTTTGTATAACTTAATCTAAATACCCTTTCATTTGGTCCATACTATCTGTTGCCAGGAAAACAATTACAAGGAACTGGAAATCTAACTCCTCTCCTTCAGTACAAAAATTTAAAAATTTACTTCTTGAAGTCTATTATTTGGAAAAGTTAACTATTAAGTCAAGATCCTCCAGGAATAATACTTTGTGTAATTTGTGGAATATGATTTATGATTTATTAGACATATAACTTGATACTATTATAAATAATGGATGTATAGTAATATTACTGTATCTTCATATTGTATATGTAATGAATGTTTTTGTACATAGTTCAGATATGTTTGGTTCTTAGGTTCATAGATAAGTACTAGGGTATCAGCCCTAGGGGCTATACAAGCCTAGCCAAACAAGGTTCCCTGGCTTTTGCCACCCAAGAAAATTATTTTCCTGTGCCTCTGTCAAGCAGAGCCATTGTTTATAATCTTTTACGTAAGTCAAAAATGGTTAATTTTCCAAGATACGTTTTGCTTTTTCAGCATTAATACCAATAAGGTTGTTTAAACAAATGCATGACAGCACAATACCTTTTATTCTAGCAACGTTTATGAGAACAAAATTTAAAATGTCTCCCTATGTTTGGGGCTTTGTCCCCCATTATTTTTGGCTTTGTCCATTTTATTTGTGCTAAGAGATTGAGAAGTATGATCCCATCATATGATGTTGATGATGATGATGATGATGATGATGATGATAATGATCCTATCATATAACATATAATAATTAATTTGTAGATTCAAGTCTCCCCAATTAACTCAGGAATTGTAGCAAGAAAAAAAAAAGGATGAAACGATCTACCATTCAGTTCAGTTTGTAAAATACTGCCTATCAATCTAAGCACAGGGAGCTAGGTGAGGTTATTCCATACCTCTCAAGGGATTCACTATACAATCTCGAAATACTGAAATGTTGAATTTCAGTATTTCGAGACTGAATAGTCAAAAACCCAAAATCACGAATACCACAACTGCGACCATTCACACACACACACACACACACAAACCAGGACATCATCACACACACACATACACCAACCTAATTAAACAAACATAACAACACACACAAATACACCTAACCTACCACACCTCCCTACGTATATATTCTAACTCCGAGGTCGCACTAAACACACAAATACACAAAAAACACTACCGCACACACTCACACACACTAAAATCCCCACCCAATATCCTCAAACACACAAGTTACCTGAAACCCCAGATAAATACGCAAACCGCACCACACGTCAGGAACGCGACACCAAGATAGCGGTGGATTCGACATTTGCAGATTCAGCATAGTTTAGTTTCGAGTAACTGCACTTTCCACTATTCTGTCTTGACGTACTGAATTTCGACATTTAAGTATGTCGAGATTGTCTAATGTATCCCTCTCAACTGTACCTTATTTTGCTTAATCAAAAAAATCCCTCTGCTATGTTGAATGGGTCTGGCATACAGTCAGTGGTAAATCCTTGGCTAATAATAATTAACTTCTTTGACAAACAAGATACTTTGTAAGTGTAAAGTAATGCATTTTAAATGTCCTGTGTGTGTGTGTGTCTTAAGATAAATATTACAACTAGTCTACATTTTGCCTGCAGGCACTGCTCCACATTTGGAAAATGGAAGGATGTGGGCTGTGTCTTTGATCAATCTTTTCTACACTTTTCTTTAAAGAATTTTATTGATAATTAGCGAGCAATATTAATTTGCAGCACCTAGCCATCAGTGTTCGCACGGAAACACTTGTCAAGCCCACTAGTTGCTTGTTACAAGCACTATGTCTGCTTATTGAAAAAGGGCAAGCTTGGGCACAATGTAAAACGAGTTATTCAAAGACATACAGTAACTGTATATTCAGTCAGTTGCAATAACTATAGAATCGTAATAACAAAACAAGGCATGTTTCAGTGAAGGAATGAGATTTTACTAATACTGATATGAGTAAAGATATGAATAAAAGGTAAGGTCAATATAAAACTGCAATGTTTCCATAACCAGGAAGCATATATTAAAGATAAATATGGTTCAAGGCTGTAGTAAATGTAAAATGCAACAAAATGAAATATAGTCACTTATGACCAAAAATGTAGAAGCTGATTTGATAGTGATGTAATATAACGATGGTGGGGTGCATTTCAATGTAACTGTTATTTACATTAAAACAGAGACTATCAGCATTTGCAAATGTGATTATATCATACCTGATCAGGCTTTGGCATGTTTTATCATATTTATAAAAGCAGCAGAAAGAGACAGAGTGAAACTATATCGCAGTTTTTTTTTTTTTTATTTCATTTTAATCCAAGGCATATAATTTCTTTTGTTTGGAAAGTTTAGAATAAAACATTGTTCTGGATGTCATACACAAGTGAAGAGAGAAAAGGAAAGACATACTCAAATAATTATGCTTAAAAATGCAGCCGTTTTTCAAGTTTGGACTTATTGAATGTTGTAAGACTGCTACACAGAGGACATACACAGTATCTGCATTTTTTTAATATATCATTTCATTTCACAGATTTATTAATCACGCTGTGGCTGTGCATAGCAATCCATTTTACCGGAAGTAACATACACAGATACAATTTAACTGTATATATCATATTCTCAGAAAATTCATCCAGCTTCTCTTTTTAAATAATATTGATTTTTGCAGTTTTCAGTTCTGACAAAAAACTGCTGCACAGTGGAATGCTACATTCAGCAAACCAACCCATCGGCTTCTTATGTTTAGTGTGATACTGCTCTATAGATTAATGGACAATGTGAAGTAGTGTGTATGTGATGCTTAGCTTCATCAGGAATACATATAGTGCCTCATGCTACTACACTCTACAAGCATTCTCAACCAATCACTTTGGATGGCTCATTTTTATTTATTTTTTTTTCAAAAATAGTTTTTATTTTTTGTAATAAACCATGCATACTTATGATGGTAGACGCATGGGAAATGCACAAATATTACACAGATAATGGTTTGTAACAACATTAGTACAAAAAAAAACAAAAAAAGGGGGGACAAAGGACATGTTTAAAATGAACATAGAAAAAGTACAATATCTTGCAGTATGCATAGTACACAAACTAACAGCCAAAACCAAACTAAACAATATTTACAAAGCTACCAAATACTGAACAAGGGTGGAAGCAACAGTGCCATTATTTGTACAATTGGGAAATAACAGCCCTACTTATGGCTTGTCTTAGAAGGGAGAAACCCTCAGCACGCTCATTTTCATTTATAACTGTGACTAATGTAGTCTTGTCTGTTGGTTGTATTTTTAGCATCCCCTTTGTTTTTCTCTGACCACTACTCACCCCCATATTTTTTCCCCTGATTTCTTTCTCCTTCTTGTACATTTTTATTATTTACAAGACAAAATCCTTTGTCATTAGTTAGTTGTAAGTTTTGAGCTCTGATAGACACTGGTTACTACATCCATATTACTTCCTGCTAAATATTTGTGTTTTCTAATAACAATTTTATTTTTTATATTTGTTAACTGTGTGGGTTTGCTGGTGCAAAGACCTTTTCAGGTACAACCTGGGCCATAGATACAAATTAAGCAAAACGATACAGTATAGAATAAATAAGATTTCATTCAAAAGGAAAGTGGCCATAACAGAGATATTGTTTGCAATAAAATTTTACAGAAGATCAATAAAAATATAAAATAAAAATAAAGACACAACTTACAGTAAAACCCCAACATGCAAAAAAAACACCATCAGTTTGAAGAGTTAAGGAAATTAAATTATACAGCCATACATACTATGGTAGGAATGTAGCAGGGAGGGTGTTAGAAATGAGAGTCGACAAGTTAAACAAGGAAAGAGAGGGGAAATGTAGGTATATTATAAAGAATAAAAGAAAGAGGTGGACAGTAGTAAGAATTGGCATATGAATTATGGAGGCAAGTGGAAGGATTTTCATATAAATTATGCTGCTAAGTGGGCATAATACAGGTTAGCTGGAATCACAAAAATTAACAAATACAAATATGCACATAGAAAAAAAGATTCTCTGATATTAGTAACCCTTAGATGGCAATTTATGAATGGTCTCCAGTGGCATTGGTGTAGCTAATATTTGTTAATATTTGTTAGAATTTAACAGAATTTAACAGGACTACTATCTTCTATAGGATCATAGGTTCATTGGTGTTTACAAGGCTAATTACCATAAGGGCCTTTTTAAGCCTAACCATGCACCCCGACTGTCTGACAAGTTCTGATACCCTTGATAAGTGTAAGCATGGGCATGGGAGATGAGCTATTTACAGGTTACCTGTGTCCATTAGAGACAAAGGTGTCCAATCAGGGATGAATTTCCTGTTTCCCATCCAACTGTCTAAGATGCACTTGAATTGGGTTAGGGAGGAACTCTGCTTCACATGGATGGGGAGCCTGTTCCATAGACAGGGTAGTCTCTGGGATACATACATATCTCTCCAGCAGGTCCTATTTATATCCTATTTATATCACAGGCAAGGTTTAAGTCTTTAGAACAGGTAATTCTGGTGCTGTTTTGTGGATATGCAGGAGTTCAGTCAGAGTGGGCTCTGACAATGCCCTGTATGGCAGGCATAGACCTCCCCTCAAAAGCCTGTAGGAGACAGAATACAGGGATAAGCCCTTGAGGTGAACTGCATAGGACATTTTACTTATGCCCTGTATTCTTTTTAATGAGGAGCCTTTGTGGATGTTCCATTTGTTGGATATACCTGGTACATACCAAAGGGGGCATTGTACTCAATGATAGGTCTGATGAATGCTGAATACAGTGGAAAAATGACTTCTTTGGACTTAGATGCCACACCTTTGTTTATAAGTTATGCAACATAGAATGATTTCCTCACTACTGTAGACACATGATGGTCAAAGGCTAGATTACTATCTATGTGTGTGTCCCTAAGTCCCTGAATACTGGGTCATCTCTAAGGGGTGTGCTGTCAATACAATAGTTATCAGGGATGGATGACTTCCCAAAGGATACTATTATGCATTTCTTGGCATTTAGTTTTAGTCCATGGCTCTGACGCCAGTTGTTTGTCTGTGTCAGCCCCTCCTGGAGAACATTTGAACATAGGATCATAGGATTACAGGAATTTACTAGGTTAATGGCCCGAAGGCCCTTACAAGTCTAGCCAAGTTCTGCCCTTGTTTCCATGATCACCACTTATTGCCTGTGTCCAAGAGAGATACAGGTGGAACCCTTGGGGTGAATTTACAGTTACCCATCCAATCATCCAGATTGCACTTGAAGAGTGCCAAAGATGTGCTCTGTTTGGCATGAACTGGGAGTCTGTTCCGCAGGTGCGGTAACCTCTGGGAGACAAATCTGTCTCTCGAGCAGGTTCTATTAATGTCACATACCATGTTATGGTCTTTAGAGTGAGTAACCTGTGAGCCATTGGACTTACAGATATGCAGCATTTCCAATAAAGCAGAGTCAGAGATTGCCTTATATGCAAGGCAGAGATTGCCTGAGTACCATGTATGAAACTGAGTAAAGTGATAGTGATTTCAGCTGATCCACATAGGGCAGATGTTGAATACCTTGAATTCTCCTTGTGAGGAACTTTTGTGGTCTCTCCAATTGCTGCAGGTGCCTGGAAAGGTGCATACCAAAAGGGGTGTTGTACTCAATTATTGGGCTGATGACAGAAGAGTACAGGGAGGCTATACCTTATTTTTTCTGGAGGCAATGCCCTTACTTATGATATGAGCAATATAGAATGCCTTTATTACCACTGTGGAGACATGGTGATCAAAGGTAAGGTTGCTGTCAACCTATGTGCCCAGGTCTCTCCCCACTGAGTGCATACTTAGGGGGTTTCTATTGATGTGGTAGTTAGCAAGAACATTGCTTTTACCAAAGGAAATGATAATACATTTTTTGCATTGAGTTTAAGGCCGTGGCTTTGGCATCAATCATTTGTTTGTGTAAGACCCTCTTATAGATGTTGACATCATTTGGTGATTCTATTACAGCCCCCAGTTTGTAGTCGTTAGCAAACTTGGTCAGCCACAGATGTTTATTTTTTGCTTGTACTTTGGAGAAATAGATTTTGAACAGTAGAAATCCCAGGTCTGATCTCTGTGGAACACCACTAGTTATGGATCTACTTTTGGAGGTGGATTCCCCTATTTTGACTGCATTGGTTCTATTGGTGACCACTTACTGACCCACCTAATGATATACGGGTTGATACCCAGCTGGGTGAGTTTGTCAATAATGCCTGAGTGGTGGATAGTGTCAAATGCCTTGGCCAAGTCCAGGTAGGCTGTATGCACAGTTTTCTCCTTGTCCAGGGGCTCTGGTGACTGACTCGAAGAAGTCCACCAGGTTTAACAGGCATGATCTCCCTTTGACAAATCCAAGTAGGGTCAAGTGTTTGGAGATTACCTATATATTTGTTGATAAAGTTTTCTCCCTTTTTTAATTTAGCCAAGTCATTTGAGTTTCTAATACCATGATGGGAATGGACCCAATTTCTATGTCAAAGTATGATTAAAGTTCAGGAAATTAGTATTGCTTCAATCGTTGATGTCAGACAGAAGTTCATAGTTCATAGTTCAGTACTAAGCTAACTGCCCTTGCAATACATTTTAAGCCTATCCAATTATCCCTTGTGAAACTCAAACCCTGCACCTTGTGTTTGTAAGGCAAACACCTTAGCCATTAAGCTACCCTCCCAAGCTCTTTGCAGCACATGAAATGTGCCCAGTAATAACTCCTCCTGCAATTTATATGCAGTTACATGTATATGTAACATATCTAACTACAATTGTAGATTCTTTTTTATAAGACCTGTTGCTCCTGCTACTATTGTAACTGCCTGGGTATCTTTCTTCCACATTGCTCTCATTTCTGCCTGCAAATCTTGATATTTTATGACTTTGTGTATCTCTGTACACAAGATACTATAGTCACTGGGTTTGGAAATTTCAATGATCAATGCTACTTTTGTCTTCTTTTCATGGACCACTATATCCAGTTTTCTAGCATCTATCATTTGAATTGTTGGTAATGAATGATCCCATATGCTGCATACTTCATAATTTTCTTTGTGGCTCATGTTTCCAGTGTTTTTCAGCCACTCCAAAACCATAATTGTTGCACAATCCCCAGGGCAACAGTCTTACCACATTATTATGCATTTCAGTATACAGTCCTTCTGCCATTAGCATGTCACAACCAGCAACAAGGCGTGCGACTGTTTCCAATTCAGTTTTATAAAACCTAAATTTGTCTGTTTCAACATCAGATTCTTCCAGAAGTTTCCATACTTACAACTATATTTATGCATTTTCCACATTTCTTGCCTTTTCGTCTGATCCTTTACCTTATATTCTTTCTTTTGTTTTTTAGCACATTCAGTTGCTGCCTGATTTTTATCTACTTCTGGTTTGATTTCCATTTCTGCTTGATGCCAATATCCTTCTGCTAAGTTAAGCAGGGAAGTCATCTTAGATTTATTCTCCTCATGTTTCAAAACTTTCACTGCGTTTGGGTCTTGAGATGTCAGATATGTGTGGAGTACCACGATTGCAAATCTATACATGTAATCAGTTTCAAGGAGGCCCATCCCTCCTTCAGAACAGGGAATATATAATCTTGGTATGCACTGATCTTTATAGATTATTTAGTGAGCATGAAGCATCCTTCTTGTTTTAATATCTAATCTATCCAATAAGTTTTGGGGCCAATCAGTCACTCCAAAACTGTAACAGGACAGGAAGAGCAAATTGGGTTATAGCTTGGATTTTGTTCCTAGATGTCAATGCTGTTTTCAGGATTAATTTAAGTCTTCTAAAATATTCCTTACTAAGTTTTACTTGGATTTGTTCATGTTTTATTGCTGATCCTTCATCAATTCCCAAGTATTTATACACTCCCTCTTGCTCAAGTTCTTTTATATCACATTCTTGTCCTAAACTGATGTTTTCCTGGTGCTGCAGTTTTCCTGCTTTAAAGGTTACATTTGCACATGTATCAAGGCCAAATGACATTCTAATATTATCTGATAAAGTTTTGAGAACCTGCAGCTGTGCTTTCAATTCCTCATCTGATGAGCTATACACTTTTAAATCATCGACAAGGAGAAGATGCAACGTCTTTAGACTTTGTTGTTTTCTAGGAACCAAATTATAGCCATGAGCTAAGCTGTTAAGTAAACAGCTTGATGATTAAGGGCAAGGCAGAACAGCAATGGTGACAGAGAGTCACCCTGGAATATCCCCCTTTGAATTCTTATCTCCGGGATAATAGTTTGTCCTTTATCATGGCTTAATTTCAAAGTGGTCTGCCATTGTTTCATGGTCATTTTTATCCCTGGGATAATAATTTGTCCTTTATCATGGCTTAATTGCAAAGTGGTCTGCCATTGTTTCATGGTCACTGTAATGTACTCAATCAGTTTAGGGTGTATCTTACACATTTTTAAGCACTCTTTTATCCATGAATGTGGGATACTATCAAATGCTTTTTTGTAGTCAATCCATGCCATACTTAGATGCTTCCCCTTTTTACAGTTCTCCACTATGACTTTACATAACAACAAATTATCCTTTGTTCAATATGACTTTCATTTATTGCCCTTTTGGTCTTCGGCCATAATTGAGTTTTCTTCTAAATGACTGTAAACTCTGTCAGTATCAATTCCCATGTATAGTTTAAACGTCGTTGGAAGGCAAGTTATTAGTCTATAATTTTTGGGATAGCTTGTTGTGGGGTGCACATACAAATAGTTCTTACTCATGGCTAGGTCTTCATGCAAAGATGTTAATACTTTTAACAAAAAGTTAGGTAAGTAACCTTTAAAGCAGGAAAATTGCAGCACCAGGAAAACATCAGTTTGGGACAATAATGTGCATCTGGGCATGGGGTTTTCCATTTAGAGGCTTTTCTTAAATTTGTTTCAATCTCTCTGGCTGTTACTTCATCCCATTTCATATCCTGTACCTTTAAACTTCTTATTCTTTCTTTTACTTCTTTTATCCATTTAGCATCTTTGTTGTGTTCCACAGGATCTTCATAGATGCTTCCCCAAACTGCATTAATTTTTTCTTTTTTTGGTGGTCTTTCAATTCCTTTTACCTTGTTTCCCAAGTCTCTATAAAACTTGTTTGAGTCTTCACTAAATTGACTATTTTGTACTTTTCCTTTATATTTGTCTGTGTATCTTCTAAATTTTTCCACCTGTGCTGAAATGTTTAATTTATTATTTGTGATAGTGCATGATAGATCCTGGTCTGTTCTAATACTGCACACTGCTTTTATCACACCTATTTTTCTTTGTATTTTTGTTGATCTATTTCCTCTTCTATAGTCTTCTAACAGTTGCACTTCTTATTTTTCTCTGTTCAATACTTCCATGATGGTATTCGATTTCTCCCCTTCCTTTGCCTCACTACCCTGTGCACTTGTGGTAGAACTTTATTAGTTACAGCGCATGGATCTCTATGGACAGTCCTAATTACTGTATTTATTTGTTTTATCAGACTTCTGACTTCTGGGGTTTTACTGACCTTCTGCAGTCTATTTCTTTCATTGATTTTAATATATCTATGTCCATTAAATCAAGAAACTCTTCCATTAGTCCATTTTTTTCCAGACAGAGGGCACATGCTTTGTTTTCCACTTCTTGCAGGCATTCTGTAGAAAGTTCTATAGCATCTTCCTGTGGAACCTTCTCATCAATTTCATCCTGTGCCATCCATTGCTCTGTCATATGGGAACTCACTAGCCTATCACTCCTCAACATTGACTGGATCAGAGTTTCCGCAGTCTCCTGTTCCTTCCCTTGCTGTCTAGCTTTAAGTGAACTTTTGTACTGGTTTCCTGTGGAAGGCTCCAAAATATCTTAATATCTCACCTGACCAATTGCTTCCTATTCCACTGGATTCCCCTTAATTTGGATATCCATTGCTCCATTCTGTTGTGGTGCTTTCTGCATTACATTTTCTACACTGAATCCTTCACTTTTCAGGTACTCCATAACCTCAATTTCTAGTTCTTTATCTTCTCCATTACTGATCTCCTTTTCCTGTTTGTCTTCTTATTTTTTGTATTGTAAAGTTTTCCATGTCTGGATTCCTTTGCCTGCATTTCTCTTCAAATACCTTTGGTGCTGCTCTTTTTGATTGGTTAGTTTTGCTTTCTACTTTGCAAAAATATTACACCATATTAAATCTCTTTTTCTTTCCTATGTCCATATTTCTTCTTCACATGTCTCCTGATCTTCCTAGTTCTCCTTACTTTGGAGACTCACTCCATCATACTGTGATGTAGTCTGTGTTAGATTTTGCACATTAAATCCTTCACACCACAGACACTCCATAACTTCAACTACTATTTCTTTAACTTTTTGCTAATCTTATTTTCCACATTCCATCTTTGTGATATTAATTTTTCTATTGTGACATTTTCCATATCTGAATGCCTTTGCCTGTATTTCTCTTTGAATATTTTTGTGGCTGATTTCTCTATATTAATTAACTTGGCTTTTTCCTTTGCATCTTTGTGGCTCTTCTTTGGCCTATCAGTTTTTGTGATTTTTGTGGGCTGCTACTTCTTTCTACAGTGGGGGCCATCCCCTTGGGCCTGGCCTAGCCCCATTGTAGAAAGGTTTCTGGATTTTGAGGATTCTATAATCTCATTTTTCCAGTCCTGGCACCAGTGTGCCTACCAGGATTGGGCATTTTTTTTATCTTGGGACTTGTGCACCCAGCTATCTTTTTTATATTTGACTTACTTCTGTCCATGATATATGCTATATAAATACAGTCTGTATATCAGTATCGCCTTGGTGATATTTTGTGAAAAACAGGGTCCACCTCATGAAGGTACTCACCAAGACTTGAGGATGAATTCAACTTCAGCACTACTACTCTCCTTTGCTTGCTGACTTTTGATCTGTCTGTTAGGACCCTAAGGTACATGGTGATTCACTCCATGACCTTACAGATAAAGCTAGTAAGGCTAATAGGTCTACAGTTCCCAGAGCCAGTGAAAGCACCATCCTTGTGCAAGGGGATAATGGTGGCAGTTTTCCGTTCAGCTGGGATGAAGCTGGTGCTTAGACTGTGATTGAAAAGAGTACCCAATGGTGTTCCTAATTCTTGTTGAAGCCCATGTAGAAAGCAACCTGGGATGTTATCAGGTCCCATAGATGCTGTGCTTTTTGGCCTTAGAATGGGCATTTATGAGCTGGCTCTCTAGAGATACAAGGTTGGGGACAGGTAGAAGGAATGCTATGTACTATTTGTGGTGGGGGACATGGGAGTGAAGTTTTCACAGAACCTGTCACCTAACAGGTTTACCATGTCCACAGGTTCAGTATATGTGATATCATTAACTACAATTCAGCACAAATCTGGGTCTTACCTTTTAGGCTATGGATGTAACTAAAGAATGCCTTATGGGTGTCCTTAGTTGAGGATGCTAATTTGGATTCATATGGATTCATAATTTGCTTTGAAAGACTTCACAAGAAGTCTTATTTGCTTGTTTAAGCTGAGGAAGACATGTTTCCAGTTTAGAGCTAACTGCCTCTTACTTTTGGACAACAATTTCTTCCACTTGTTGTAAAGTATGTTAATGGCAGTTGTCCAACAGGCAGGTTTGCTCTTCCTTGAAGAGCTTGGTTTGGTCCTATCAGGTATGGCTGTATCAGTGCAGGTCTATAGTTCTACAGGTGTATGTAGAAAGCATTGGTCTACGACTTAGCATAGTTGTTAGTTCCATCTGAGGGGGGATGTGCAATGAAGCTATTTATACCATCTCTTAGAAGGATGTAATCTGCTTTGGAGAAGCTTTTTAGTTTAGTTGCTGCTAGGGGTCAGGGTCTGGTGTGATAGTTACTTGAAATGAGACAGATTTGTGGTCAGATGTGACAAGGGAAGACCTCACAGTGGAGGTGCTATAGTGGTCCCCCATATTGGTAAACACCAGGTCCAAGATGTTGTTGCCTCTAGGCTGTGACATTTAATCGCTTGGCTGTCATTTTTCACTTTTTGCTGATTTGTGCTGTTATCATGTTGTTGCTTCTAGTTGAGATGTCCACCATCTGGCCTAGGTCATTGGAGTTAATGAACTTGAGGAACCTTTGGGCAAGTGAGCTTGAGCATGAGTAATTTACACAGTCGATGGATGGATAATTAAAATCAACCAGAACCATGGTGTTTGGGTGTATCTTGATGAATTCCAGTAGATCTAAGTAGGCAGAGTAGGTGTCTTGATTCATGGAGGGGGTCCTGTACCTGGCAATGACTTGAATAGGTATCCTACCAACAGTTAGTTGCACCTGAAGTGTCTCCAGGGAATCATACTGTTTAAGTTTAGCAGTATGTCTGTTATTATTTATGTGTGGACATACAGGATTGACAACAGTAATTATCATTACATCGGTCTTGCAATTATGTTCAAAATGCTTCTTATATACTTTAATCACATTTGCTTGCAGGATATGACTACACTTTAAACATTTCCCCTCTACAAGGTTACTAACTGATTATATCACATTTTTGTGCAGCATTCCCCCCATTTCACTTCTCCTCATTCTGTATTGTTTCCATGTACTTGCCCTTAATATGTGTGGGCTGAAGCACATATGCTCGTACCTGACCACTGCCTATATGCAATCCGTTTGGTTATATTGTGTGCTGCTGCTGCTGCTTGCAAGGACCTTTCCATAGCTGCAAACACTGTTGCTGACCACAGAACGCTGTTCGCATCCATGTAGGTGCGATGAGAGTAGCATGTGCATTCAATTAGTGCTGCTGCTCGTTGCACTAACACGCATGTATCGTTGCACTAACACGCATGTATCATTCAGGCACCATGCAGCACCTACACAATTGTTAATGAATCCCAGAGAAAGTCTGAAACTCAAAGTATTTCATTATTAAGCGACTTCAATCCTTAGTGATTTGCCAGCAAACCACAAATTTTATGAGAGACAGACCAAAATATGAGGCAAAAATCTAGACAGTTGAGAGGTATGATGTAAACACGTGTAAATAAAAGAAAATGGGTTGCATATTATTTTTGGAGTGAATTTTTTTTTATAAATCCCATTAGCATAAGATACGCACAGGATGACATCCTGGCCTGGTTGAATGGTTTACTTAAACTCATACAGAACAAAAGGGAATGCATAACTGCATCATAAATGTAGCTTGTTTGCAACCTAATGACTTAGATAAGTAAGCCTTAATACTAGACAATAGCTGGATATTTGAAATAATCAACTGTCTGAATTGTGGAGGCATAAACATTTTTAACAAATGTGAAAAATGGGGGAGAAGTATAATCGGGTTCAGGATATCATCAGAAAATGAGGACTACAATAAAGGGCTTAGCAAAAGTTTTGTGCCTCACTCAGCAAGTCAGACAAAAAAATCAAAAAATGTCATCAAAGATAATAGAAATGTCTTAAGTAAAGCAATTATTTAAAAAAATACCAAGTTTTCAAAGGTAATTTAAGAAATCCATAACAACTGAACTAAAACTTTCACAAATCATGCTGGGGGTGGCATAGTGGTGCCATGGTTAGTGTCGTTGCCTCACAGCACCTTTTGTTCCATGACTTATTTCTTGACTGGGCTGCCTTATGTGTGGAGTCTGCATGTCCTTTCTAAATCAGTGTCAGTCTTTGCTAGATGGTCTAGTTTATTCCCACATCCCAAAGTAATGATGTAGGTGAATTGCCGACTTCCCAACTAGCCTGCTTGTGTGCATGCCAATTTTGAGTGAGTGCATGTGCATCTAGTGGTAGACCAGCATCCAATGTGGGATTAGTTTCCTACTTTGCACCCCAAGTGCATGTATTATCTCCACCTCCTTACGATCTCGTTGTGTGTGTTGACAGGAGAAGATAATTAAATGCTGTGAGTTTTTAATGAGCTTCACCCTGTAGTCCAGATTTTTATTTCTTCAGCCTGCATTTGCTTCCTGTGTCACCCTGATCACATAATTTAACAAGACAGGGCTCCCAGGCAGAGTCTGAAAAAGGCACATGTGGATCATTGCCCTACCCTAGTCACTAAATACCAATAAACAAACAAACAAATACATAAATACACCTTGAAATAGATAAGTCTGCATTTGAACCATGAATGAACAATAAATGATTTTAATACTTTGAGATATTCTGTAAGAGAATCCTTATCGACTTACATGTTGTAATGCACGTCTGAGAATACCATGTACAGTATTCATAAATGGTATTTTGACATGTAGAGCATCAGTTCTTTCTTGTAATTTATTTTTATAAACATCCTGGCACAGAAACTGAAACAAACACATCTATTCATTCAAAATGTTAAATACATCTTATTATTAAAATTATTCCTTGCATTTACAAACTAAAATATATAAAATAAAACTAACTTTGCAACTAATAAAATGGATATCATTCACAATTATCTTAGTTTGTAAAGCTGCCAGGAATTGCTTAGCTCAGCACTTGGCATATCCTGTTGGTGCTTTAACAGACATGGAACAACAATGGTATTGGTCCACCAACTGACCTTAAAATAGATCAATTTCCCCCTGCGTTCTCTAATAATGTAGCATGATGTCTAACATTTTTGTTTCCTCTACAGTATTGTTTCTTCCTAATGTTAGAAGGACAGGACACAGATTTATCCTGTTTTCATTTCTGCTTATTTGGCATAAAATCTAGCATTTACATCCTAGCCATTAATATATACTTATTTATTTACAGTCACTGTTTGTTATTCCAGTTTCTTTTTTTTCCTGGTGTAGTCATCATTATCAGTATGTAATATTTGCTGCTAACAACAGAGTTACTGCATCTCTCTGCCTCTCTGTCTCTCTCCTAGGATTAGGAATTACTCAGCCATTAATTATACCCCTTTAGAAAATGTGCAAACTGTACATTAAACCCTGTTTCAGGGTGTTAATGTACAGGTAATGCCTGCTGAAAAACAAGTCCGTCTCTTCATGGCAGCACATTAAGCTGCCACGAAGCTCAGACAGTTAAGAAGTATATGACGTCTGTTTTTATTTTTTATGCTTTGCTGTATAATGAGCATAAAATTAAAAGAAAAACTAAACAAAAGAATAAAAAAGAAAATTGTGTGTGTTTGTGTCTATGTGCATGTTTTCATTTGTGTGTACATTCATGCATGACTGTGTGAGACTGAGTAAGAGTCAAGACAGGAATACTGATTGCAACAGGCAGTTCGTCAGCACTCATTTGTTAAACATTGAGTTCTGAAGCTGTTAATAAGAAACATTTCTGACTGACTTTAATCCTCAGTGAAAGCAAAAGTGGAAAGCGCAGTGGTGCAGTGGTAGCACTCTCTCCTCACAGCAAAAGGTTCTCTGGTTCAATTCTTGGCTGGAGTGCCTTCTGTGAGGAGGCTGTATGTCCTCCCTGCATTCATGTGGGTTTCCTCTGGGTGCTCTGGTTTCCTCCAATGTTGCAAAGACATGCGTCTGTAGCGTTTCTTCATGGGCATCTGCTGAAAATTGGCTTTGTTCCTAGTCGAACTTTCCCAGTAAACAAATGTTAAATACAATAAATAAAAAACCTTGGACAGTCCCCTATTTTGACTATATGTGTTCTGACGGTGAGCCAGTTTGCTGCCCACCTGGCAGTATTTAGGTTGACCCCCAGCTGGGTGAATTTTTCAATGATGCCTGAGTGGGAAATTGTGTCAAAGACCTTGGCCAAGTCTTAAGCACAGATATGCCTTCATCCAGGGCTTTGGTGACAGTCTTGAAGAAGTCCACCAGGTTCAACAGACAGCATATCCCTTTAATAAAACCAAACTGAGTTGGGTCAAGTGTTTGAAGGTCTCCTATATTGTTGTTAATAAGATACATGATGATTCTCTCCCTGGCCTTGCAGATAAGGCTGGTTAGGTTAATGGGTCTATAGTTCCCAGGGTCAGTGTATGCACCCCCCCCCTTTGTCCATGGGAATGATGGTAGATGTTTGCCATTCAGCAAAGACAAAACCAGTGATTAGGCTGTGGTTGAAAAGAGTAACCAATGGTGTTGCTAACTCCTGTTTTAAACCATTGAGAATGCAGCCTGGGATGTTATCAGATCCCATAGAGGCTGTGGTTTTGGCCTTGGAGAGAGCAGTTAAGACCTGCTGTTTACAGATACTAGGTGGAGAATAGGTGGTAGGAATGTTTTGGGATATATGTGTCGGGGACACAGGGGTGAAGTTTTCAGTGAATCTGACCACTAGCATGTTGGCTATTTCCACTGGTTCAGTATATATGGTACCATTCACTACCAGTTCAGCAAAAATCTGGGTTTTTCCTTTAAGGCTTTAGATGTAGCTAAAGAATGCCATATGGTTATTCTTAGCTAGGGATATTAAGCTAGATTCATAGTTAGCTTTAGAGGAGTTTACAAGATGTCTTATTTGCGCGTTCCAGCTGAGAAGGGTGTGCTTCTAATTCTGAAATCGTTCCTACTTACTCTTAGACTGTAATTTTTTCCTCTTATTATATAACCTGTTTATGGAGGATGTCCACCAGCCAGGCTTATTTTTTCTTGAGGATCTTGGTTTGGTCCGATCAGGAATGGCTGAGTCAATACAATTGTGTAGATGTTTATACAATGCATTGGTGTATATCCCAGTATAGGTGTCCTTGCCGTGAGTGGGGACAGGAGGTTTGAAGCTATTAATGCCTTCTCGTAATAGGCTGTAGTTGGCTTTGGAGAAGTTTTTTAGTCTGTTTCCTGGGGGGGGGGGGGGGTCTGATGCTATCATTACTTTGATAAAGACTGATTTATGATCAAACTTCACCAGGGAGGGCAGCACACTTGTGGTGGTGCACCATTTTATCATGTTGGTGAGTACTAAGTCTAGCATGTTTTGGCCTGTCTGCTCCAAGGCATTTGAGTTAACAAAGTCCAAGAACCTTTGGATGAGAGTGTGTTTGTACATGTATAACTTACCCAATCTATGAACGGGTAGTTAAAGTCACTCATAACAAGGATGTTTGCTTGCATTTTGAGTGACTCAAGTAGATCCAAGTAGGCAGTGTGGATATTATGGTTCATGGAGGAGAATTTATAGCTGGCAATAACTTGGATGGGGTCTTTCATATAGTTATTTGCACATGGAGAACCTCTAGGGAATCATTCTGTTTAAACAGTCTGGAGGTGTATTTATCTTTGATGAATATTTATACTCCTCCTTCTTTAGTTTTCACACGTTCATTTTGTGGTCTGAATGTGTTGAAGGCATTATATCCCTATATGGCTGGGGTGCTCTCCGCAGCCTTGAACCAGATCTCTGTGACTGCACAGATGTCTGCATCTTCCAAGGTGAGGAGTGCTTCCAATAAGTGCAGTTTCAGATTTAGACTCCTAGCATTTAGCAGCATAACCTTAAGGTTGTTTTTTGAGGATATTTTTACAACAGGAATATTGTTTTTGTGAAATTGCCTAAAAAAGGTACTATGAGGGACGCAAGAGCCTTAGCCAGTAACCAAAAGCCCAGACGTGACAGGTGGAGACCATCTCTGGGAAAGCATTGTGGTCTATCAACCATATCATCCCAGGCTTACAGGTACTGGATCCCCTTAGAATGATACCAGAAACTAAGCCAATTGTTGAAGTCAATCATTTTTTTGTCTGTATTGAGGCATCATCCTAGGTGAAGGCAGAATGCTACTTAAGGCTAGGGACATACTCACCTGGGGCACATAATCAGAGAGGTCAGTCATGTCTCTCTTCACATAATCCAGTGAGATATGTCTTAAGTCATTCCCACCAACATGGACTATGACAGAGTCATAATAGTGCCTGTTATTGACAGACATGAGTGCATGTGTGATATGGTGGCTCCTGGCACTTGACAGGCAGCTGACCGTGACCTTTTTCTTATCCAACCTGGTGGGACATCTGTGTGTCTCACAATGGAGTCACATATGACTAAAGCATTTGATTTTGTGTTTTGCCTTAGGGACATGTTTGGTGAGACTCTGGTGCATGCAGTGCATTATTAAACTCCAAATATTAATAGGGTGGATGGCAACATGGGAGGGTAGATAAGGTAAGGGTTTGCTGGGAATGTATCACATTAAGTCTGTTTATGTTTGGGAGGTCTGAGATCTTTAGGTAGGCTTCTAGTGAGAACCTCTGCATATGTAGGTTTAGATGTTGTATGTGTGGATGGCACAAGAGGTGAAGTGTATGAGTTGCCAACTTGCTTAGTATCTGATATACTGATTTGTGAGTGAGAGAGCCTAGATTCTAGAGTCTTAATATATATGCATCTCTCACATATTGAATTTGTGTGAATTAGGAGAAGTGGGTTGTCAGTGTACATGAGGCAATTACTACATTGCCTCAGGATGCACATCAATCAGATTGGCTGGAGAAATGGTGGGAAATTGTCCATTCATGATGCTAGGTGAAGTACTGTGGTCAGTAACAGGGAGGAGACTAGAAGGACCAGGTATGGCTAGGGGACAAGAAAAAGTTCTAAACTGCGAGGGGCTTAATGGATAAGACTTGTGGAGGAACCTCAGAGCCTCAGCTGAGTGTCTAACTAGGCAGTGAAGCACAACAGTGAGAAACCTTCAATGGACCTCAAGCAGTTGGCTAAGGAAAATTATCCCAAGTTAAAGTCAAAGAGTCAAAGAAAACTTTATTGTCATTCAGAACTACACAGCAGTGTAGCTGAATGAAATTACAACGCTTTGTTCTCAATGCAAGAAACAGTTGCACATATAAACAGAGACAAATTAATAAAATATCACAGTTGAAATTTAATAAGTAGCAATTAGTAAGTAAAGTAGGACAGCAGTGACCCACGGCCATCCCACAACAGGAGACAGAGAAGACAAGGAACAATATGAAGGTAATAGTGCCAAAGTAAAATTGAAACAATAGCAGCATATCTGTCATTAGACTGAATTATTGCACAGTTTGTATATTGCACTTGAGTCCTTCAGTGTGGTAGTTGAGCTATCTTAGTATTGCGTTTGGTTATTGCACATCCATAAAATAAGCCACTTGATAGGCTAGTTATGTAACAGAAGTGGTTCGTTTTTCCCAAGAGTTCAACAATCTAATGGAGAGTGGAAAGAAACTGTTATTTAGTCTGGTGGTCTTACAATGCAGGCTTCTGCATCTTCTGCCTGAGAACAGGTGAGTGTACAAACCATTGGCAGGATGTGTTGGATTGCTGGAAATCTTTTTGGCCCTGTCAATGTACCGGCATTTGTGTAGATCTTCCAGAGATGTAAGGGAGGTGCCAAACTTTCTTTCTGCTGACCTTACAACTCCCTTGAGAGCCTTCCAATCCTGATTGTTACAGCTCCCATACCAGACTGTAATGCTGTTGGTCAGGACACTTTCAATGGTGCCCCTATAAAAGATCTGAAATATGGAGCTTGGTATTTTTGCCTTCCTAGGTTTCCTTAGAAAGTGCAAGTGTTGCTGAGCCTTTTTGACTGTGTTGGATACATGGACTGACCAGTATAAGTTCTCCATGATATGAACACCCAAGAACTTTGTACTCTTGACCCTTTCCACTGTCATACATTTCATCACTAGAAGTTAGTGTGGTGCTTGAGATCTTCTGAAATCAACAATCAACTCCTTTGTCTTGTTGACATTCAGTGCTAGATTGTTGTTGTCACTCCAGACAAGTAGTTGATCAGTCTCGCTCCTGTAAGCTTCCTCCTCTCCGTCTTTCACCAGGCCTATAACAGTGGTGTCATCCACAAATTTGATGATCGTATTTGTCTCATGTCTGGCCATGCAGTCATGTGTTAGCAGAGTGAAAAGGAAAGGGCTTAAGACACACCCCCACGGTACTCCTGTGTTCAGGATGATACTTCTGGAGCTGTTGTCTCCCACATGAACCTTTTGAGGACTTTCAGTAAGGAAGCTCAGAATCCAAGTGCATACATGAGAGTCTATGCCCAGTTGAAGTAGCTTCAATATCAGATTCTGGTGGATGACAGTGTTGAAGGCAGAACTGAAATCGATGAATAGCAGTCCTACATAGCAGTTTTGCCTTCTAAGTGATTCAGTATTTCATGGAGAGCTAGTGAGATGGTGATTGCAGTGTGTCCAGTGTCATAGGTAAGATTGAGGCTATATGGTCTTTAACCAGTCTCTCCAGGCACTTCATTACCATCAAGGTTAAAGCAACTGGTCAGTGGTCATTTAGAGTTGCTGGCTATGGTTTCTTCGGTAAAGGAATAATAGTCATTGAGGTTAAAGCAACTGGTCAGTGGTGATTCAGTGTTGGCTGTGGTTTCTTGGGTAGAGGAACGATAGTCATCTCCTTGAAGAATTTTGGAACACTGGCCATATGGACTGAGGTGTTGGAGATGTCAGTGAGTACTGGAGCCAGTTCCTTCACACATTCTCTTAGTACCCTGCCCATGATGTTGTCAGGGCCAGCTGCTTTCCTTAGGTTGACACGTCTTAGGGTTCTGGTGACATTCGTTCTGGTGTATTGAAGCTCAGTACTGCTGCATTCTTGTCTTCAGGGATTCTGCATGCTGTTGTTTTGTTGTCAACATCAAACCTACTGAAGAATTTGTTCATTTGGTTCGGAAACCTGATGCTATCATAGGTTCATAGGTTCATAGGTTCATACTAGGCTATCTGCCCGAGGGCATTTACAAGCCTAGCCCATAGTTTTGTGGCTTACGCCACCCCTTTAGTATGGGGAACTATACCCATTATTTTGCTGTGCCTCTGTTGAGCAGTGACACTGAGGTAATCCCTGGGGTATATCTGCGATCTCCCATCCATTGGTCAAGATTTCTCTTGAACAAGGCCAGCGAGGTGCTCTGCCTCACATATACCGGGATTTTATTCCACAGCATAGGGAGTCTTTGGGTGATGAATCTATCTCTCCAGCACGTCCTATTAATAGCCGTGTCGAGGTTTAAGTCTCCCGCCCTTATGACTCTGACGGATCTAGATTTTTTGAGGTGAAGCATATTCATCAAATCTGGGTTTGACATGGCCTTGTATGTTAGGCAAAGGTCACCTCTGAGCAAGCGGTAAGTGACTGAATAGAGCTGGAGTTCTTTCAGTCGGGCAGCATAGGACAGATGTTTGAGACCCTTTATCCTTTTGGTGAGGAACTTTTGTGGCCTCTCCAGCTGCTGCAAGTGTCGGGTCAGATACATTCCAAATGGGGCATTGTACTCAATCATTGGTCTGATGAGTGATGAGTATAGGGAGACTATGACCTCCCTTGATCTAGATGAGAATCCCTTCATGATAAGGTGGGCAATGTAGAAGGTCTTCCTAACTACTTTAGCTACATGGGTGTCGAATGACAGACTACTATCAACCTGGGTCCCCAGGTCCCTGATAACTTCTTCTGTGCTCAGTGGATTGCCACCTATTTGGTAGCTAGGGGTAACCTTGTTTTTCCAAGGGTATGACTATGCATTTTTGGCATTTAACTTTAGGCCATGGCTCTGGCACCAGTTATCCATTTCTGTGAGACCCTTCTGAAGGATATCTGTGTCAGATGTGTTTTCTACTATGGCCCAGTTTGCAGTCATCTGCAAACTTTGTCAGCCATAACCCTCCTGTGTTTGCTTGTACTTGGAAAAGTAGATGCCAAACAAGAGTGGGCCCAGGACTGAGCCCTGTGGTACACCACTTGTGACAGGCTTTGAGTCTGACATGGCGCCAGCAACTCTGACCCTGTGGGTTCTGTCACTCAGCCAGTTTGCAACCCATCTTGTGATGTATGGGTTAACATTTAAGCTGATGAGTTTTTCAATGATACCCAAGTGGGGTATTGTATCGAAGGCCTTCGCCAGATCGAGGTAGGCTGTATGGACTGCCTTTCCCTCATCAATGGCTTTGGTGACTGTTTCAAAAGTCAACCAAGTTTAGAAGGCATGATCTGCCTTTGACAAAGCCAAACTGGGATGGATCCAAAGTCTGCAAATTCCCTATGTCTTTATTTATGAGGTCCATTATGATCCTCTCCATGGCTTTGCAGATAAGGCTTGTCAAGCTAATGGGCGGTAATTTCCAGGGTCGGTGGAGGCACCGCCTTTGTGAAGTGGGACCACAGTTGCAGTGCGCCACTCCTGGGTACGTATCCAGAGGTAAGACTATGATTAAACAGCTGTCCTAGCTGTGGGTTTAATTCCTCGTTGAGTTCGTGGAGCACACAGCCGGGGACACCATCAGGTCCCATGGATGCTGTGTTTTTGCTTTGGAGAGAGCAGTTCTCACTTGGGCGTTGGAGATGTTTGGGGGCTGCAATCGCTTGGTATAGATATCTCTCCTTTTGGGGAGGGGAAGTTTGCACTGAACCTGTCAGCCAGTATGTTGGCAATGTCTGTAGGATCAGTAATCTTCACATCATTTTGAACTAGTTCTGAGCATATCTGGGAGTTTCCTCCCAGGTTTCTAACATAGCTAAAGAAGGCCTTATGATTGTCTTTTGAGTCTTTAGCTATTTTTCTCTCAAAATTTGCTTTGGATGATTTTATGAGAGCTCTTAGTTTTTACTTATAGTGATCAAGGGTGTCTTACCTTTTAAGGATTTTGCTCTATCTTGTAGTAGCTTCCTCCTTTTGTTGTAGAGTTTGTTTATGGCTGGGGTCCACCAGACTGGACGCTTGCCTTTGGTACAAAGAGTCTTTGTTTTGCTTGGGATTGCCTTATCCATGCAGTCCTGCAGGTGCTGGTAGAAGGCATTTGTAAGTGATTCAGCGGCTTGAGTACTGTTTTCTGCCGCTCGGGGCCTTAAAGGAGACCACACTAGTCTTTAGAAGTGTGAAGTTGGCTTTCGAGAAGTTCTTTACTGTGGTCTTTTTTATTTCAGGTGGGGGTGGGATGAGGACCTCCAGCGAGATTAGTTTGTGATCTGATCTCACCAGTGAGGGGTATACTTCCGGTGTTGAACATTGTGCTCCCATGTTCGTGATGATGAGATCAAGTATGTTTTCTCCTCTTGTGGGGATGGTGACTAGTTGTTCCATGGCATCATCACATGAAGCTGATTTAGGCTTGTAGTCAGTGATGGTTAAAATTCTTTCCATAGTTTCCTGGTATCCTTCTGGTCCCTGAAGTGGCTTTGGATTTTTTCTGCCATAGGATTTGTTTAACTATTTGGTATCTTTGTTCAGTTTGGCTCTGGCCACACTTAAAGCTTCTATATCTTGGAATCTGAAATCTGCTTTTCTTACTTTTAGGAGCTCTATTTATCTATCTAAGAGTTTGCATCTATAACTGCCAATGGTATCCTCTACTAACAGGTAATGCACAGTTATGCCCGACCTTAAGTGAGCAACAAGTAGCAATGAAATTAAACTTATTGCAAACACTCTAACCAATAGTTGCACACTAAACTGGGCCCTGGGCCAACAATCACCACTCAGATAGGTCCTTAGCTACACCCTTCTCTCACTAGGGTGCAGGGGGAGGCCCTCTTTTGTGGAGGAAAGATGGATTAGTGCTGAAAAACTGTAAAAAGAGACTGTCCACAAATCTCAAGCGAGTCAATGCTAGGTTAGAAGTACAGGAAACAGCAAAAATACAGTAAAATACAGTTCAAAAATAAGGGCACACAGTAAAATATAATGCTAGAAGTACAGATCAAGTAAAAATTATACTTATTTTTCAGTAGCAGGCAGTGGATCCTTCAGATCGCACAGGAGACTGATTGCTTGTTGCTAACCTCTAAATTAATCAAAGGGAAAGCCCAAGCCCAAGACTGAGACAAACTCAGATGGATCCCTTGCTGCAGACGTCTGCCACAAGGGTGCAGGACGTGGCCTTCTTCATGTTATATGGCTGGTTTTAGTGCTCAAATGATACCAAGCAGTCTAGATTCAGGAAGCCTGAATCTAGTCTATGCTATAAAATGCAGAAGTACTAGAAATTCAAAGTGCAGAAAATCACAGTCACAACAGCAAAAAAAAAAAAAAATAGTTAAAATAAAGCTGCAGTTCAGTAGAATACTCCCACAAGAGTGTAGCCCACAAACCTTCGTAGTGTGAAATAACTGGTCTGGAAAGTGCTTAAACCAGAACCAAGATGTAGGATCATAGGATCATAGGAAGTTACTAGGCTAGTGGCCCTGAGGCCCTTATAAGCCTAGTCAAGAGTTTAGCCCATGTATAAACAAATCAGCACCCAATGCCCCTGTCCAGCAGGGACATGGGTGGAATCCCAGGAATTGATTTTCTATTTCCCATCCAATTAGAAAATAACAGGCACAATAAGCCTTCACCAGCAATTCCCAGCTTAGAAAGGATCTAGGCTACATTCTCCTTCTCTAAGAGTCTAGACCACAAACATTCCTAATATAAAATAACTGGTTAAGCAATCCTCTCCTGCCAGAAGAGTTTAGGCCACACATTTCCTAATGTAAAATAACTGGTTTGGAATCCAAGTGCTTAAACCAGAACAAAGACACTTAGAACAACAGTCACAATAAGCCTTCACCAGCAATTTTGAGCTGAGAAGGTGTAAGCTATCCTCTCCTGCCACAGGAGTATACGCAAACCTTCTTGATGTAAAATAACTGGCCTGAAGCCCAAGTGCTTAAACCACCACTAAGAGGTTTAGAATAACAGTTACAATTTAATCAGGCTACTAACAAGCCATAATATATATGGCAGAATAAACACAATTGAACACTTTTAAGAACAAGCAGAAAAAGCAAAATAAAGTAATACACAGTAAAAGCAGCTGATATAAGTGCATTTATTTAAAGTTAAGTGGAAAGGGAGGAAACAGAAGATAATTCAAGGTTAAGAAACTAAGGGAGTGGGCCTTCCCTGTTGATCTCTCCATACTCAGTAGAATGAACTGATGAGATGGGACTGGGATGAGTGTCCAAAATCAGATTTATAGTGGGGGTGGGCAATTCAAAAGCCACAAAGTTTAAAAATAGAATAACAGTTCAGCAGGTGTGTGGGAAAAACAAAATACAGACATAGATCATCAATATTCAGGCAGAGTACAGTAAGCAAGCCAAACATGCACTCCAGCTAAATATGCCTCCAAATATTCCAAGAAATGCTATTTCTCAGCTCCTCTCACTAATTCTTTGCTAACTTTTCTAACTTACCCAAACCAAGATCTCTTAAAACTTCAACAGAACAGAAAATTTAAAACAAAAGCTAATGTAATATAGGAAAAAGAGAAAAAATAAAAGTAACCATACCTTAAATGAAAAATGCCAATTCAAAATAAAATGCAGATGGAGATCAGCAATATTCAGGCAGAGTACAGCAAGCATGCCAAAGAAGTACTCCAGCTAAATAGCATTTTATTTCTGATGTAAAATACTTCTTTCAGCAAAAATAAATATAATAAAACAAGCTTGATTCATTAGAAAGAGGAACTATTTGCATCAAAATATATAAAAAATGTATCTAACATTAAAAAAAATAAATAAACAAATAATTTTGCAGATAGCCCATTCTTTATGTCCAATAATGCCCCCCAGGGTGTGTGTTATTGTAGAAATAATGTCCTTTTAGGGTGTAGAGGCCCAACACCTGTGGCTTTGGGCCTCTGAGCACCCCTGGGTGGGATTTATTCCCAGAATAACACCCACTATAGTGGGCATTATTGTTTGCTTAACATATACACAGGAAGTAGTCAATAATCGCTCATCTTTTGCTGCATGTATATGTCAGTTTCTCTGTCCAAAACCTATATCAGATTAGATGCAATCTTGTTATATGCTACTGTGTAGAAGTTTATAACAGCACCGAATGAAATTAATGACATATTTCTTATAGGTCTACACTAGTATTCCATGAAAAGAAATTCATATAAATATGGTATGGTCTCAGATGGTGTCATTTGAGAGATATAATATGTGTTACTCTGGGACGAGATGCTTGACAGTCTGGCTTGCTTCTCTAAAGATGGCCCATGTCTCTCATTCTAAGGCATCTGTATACTGGCTAAAGCCATTGCTGGACCCCAATACCTTTTTTAGGCAGAGAGACAGGAAGATGAGCATTGCAAAGTAACTAGTGTATCAGTTCCAATATCATATCACATTAAGGTATCTTTCCTCAATGCCAGAACTCTAAACAATAAATTTCCTGATCTTGAGACATGCCTGTATTTGGAAAGCAACCATGTCTGCATGGCTACTGGCACTTAGTTTAAATGCAAACAGTGCACTGTCCCTATAAATGGGTTTTGCTCCTTTCAGTTACTCAGATGCAATGGCAACTGTGGTGGAATCTCTATATTTTTCAGAGGACATATTACCTCCATACAAATTTCTAGAGATGCACAAAATGAGGTAATTGAACTAAACATCACTCCAGATATTATTAATTCAAATTTGATACCTTGATATAGAGCACTTCCTTGCCCCCCTGATCGCAGCTTAACGTTCCTCAGTGTTCTAAATAATCTCCTTATTAGCAAACCTCCCCACTATTTTGTATGAGTTTAACTACACTTCAGTAAAATAGGACGCCTATACCGCTAATGTAGGATATGTCCAAAAATTCCTTGATTTCATAAACAAACCCTCCCTTGAGCAGTTGACAAACAATCTACTAGAGAACACGTAATTTTTGATGCAGTCCTTACAAATATGAGAGCATCTTGCACTGATCCCATCACATATCCTTCTGTACTAAAGAGAGCCCACAAACTTGTGACCTTCTCCTTTAAACTCCCAAAATCCCCTGTAGCGACCCTCGCTGAGTTTAAAGTCTACAAACATACCAGTCACAACCTACAATATGATGAAATCTCAACAATTCATTTTTGGGTACATCTCCTTTGATCATGATACTGTAGCAGGGAGAAAAATGGATAAAGCTAGCAGTCACCAGCAGAACCAAGTATCATAGGAATTTCAAAAATAAACCACCCTGGTGTTTCACTGCTATAACAAAAGAAATAACTTCTTTAAGTTATATAAGGTCCAAACCCCCTCTTCTCTCCTTCCTCCAAGGGACCTGACAGTATACCTGATTCCTCAATTAATAGCATTAAACGTGTCTTTGCAGATAACTCCTTAAACTGTTTAACCCAAGTTTATTTACTAGTTTTGCCCCTAATGAGTGGTGCACTGCAGTTGTGATGCCTCTCCATATGTGTGGCCTTACATCTAACTCAGGTAAATATAGACCTATCAGTCTTACAAGCCTCATCTGCAAAGCTATGGAACATATTATAACTGACATCATTAAATGAGACAAAAAACTATCAGTCTTACAAGCCTTATCTAAAAAGCTATGGAACGTCTTATCACTGACATCATTAAATGAGACAGCAAGAATCCTATTTGACTTGGCTCCCAAAAGTGTGACATTGTGAAGGGTAGATCCTGTCTACTAAAGTTAGTTAACTTGTCAGAAAGGGTTACAGAGTCTGTATATGGTGGCTATGTGGTATATATTTCTGTTTAGACCAAAGCCTTCAATACTATTCCCCATGCTGACATAATTTAATAGGTAAATGAGTTAAATCAACCCATATGTGGTAAGAGATAGCAAACTCACTAAAAGACAGAACAGACAGAGTATGAGCTGTAATCAGATAAAGTATGATTTTTAGGAGCCTCATCCGAATTTTTGAATGTGGCAGTGGTGTCCCCTCACCACTCAGTGCTGGGTCTTCTCCTTTTCATCCTTTACTTCTCAGATCTCAAAGCAAATATCCAAGACCTCTGGCTAACAGACTTTGCAGACAGCTACAAACTGGATAGAGGTTGTTGCTAAGTCATCCTCTGACAACCAAACCCAGCAGCACAAACTCTCCCTGGCAAACTCATAATTTACAAAAATTGACTCAAACTAAATGCTAAAAAGTGTAGTGTTGTTACTTTTCGCAAATAACCCCTCTCCTCATCATACTATATGGACAACAAACCACTACAAAATGAAAATGTAGTCAGCACCTGGGAACTTGAGTTGATAATTCTATCTCTTTTGATCATCATGCTGTAAGAGCTGTCAGAAAACCCTCATTTGGCACAATTAGTTACAAAAAGAAAGTCTTCAAGGTCTAAAGAGGTAACCACTCTTTTATACCCATCACTGATCAGATGATTTATTGAGTACATTGCCCCTTTGGGATGGATTTCACTAAATATATCAAACAATTAGAAATCCCTCAAAGGTTTCTATCTAAAAAGATCACAGGCCTAAAGTCCCAGAGCTATCAAGAGAAATGTACTGGAAGATCTATCCCTTTATTCAGTGTATTAAAGGCATTACAGGAGAGATCTCTGTCTTGCTTACCACGCCATAAGAAGCTAGATTGTCTTGGACCCCCTGTATCTCCGCCTTCACTAGAACTAAAGACCTAAGTCATCACCAGCAGATAAACAAAACACAGCGGAGGGACAGGTGTGCACTTTAGTAACTTCCAAACCTCTGTAATAAATCCTCCTTGAATATTAAGAAGTGCAACTCATCTTCCTTTAAATACAACTTAAATAACAAGACATGTAATCTCAAATTTACTCCAGGACTGACCGGTATGTTCCTCCTGGAGGAAGACTGTACAGCCTAAGGAAGGGTACCGGCCAGCTGTAAATAGTCATAAGACTAAATGGCCTTGGGATATCTATGAATCTACAAATCAGCCATCATACTTTCCTAGTCTTTACATTTTCAGAAATGGCAAAACTGTTTTGCTTAAGCTCATATTCCTTTTTCTTTATGGTATAACATTTTTCAGGAACATTATTTTTAAGAAGAACACCTAGACATAGAAATTGTGAATTTTTTTCAATCATTTTAGCCTCTCAGTTGATTATATATATTCATAATTGATTTAGGCATTGATTCATAGTTATTAAAACACTTTATATATAAATAATCATCACAGGCAGCACAATTTCTTGTTATTAGTCTAATTCCAGTATAACGTTTTAGTGCAGTTATATATAAACAAAATTAAAACTGATTCTAAGTTTAGAATGCTAAATAAATCAGTTATTTTTACAAGTGACCAAAATAATAAAAAACACATGGTATAATGAATGAGTGTGCAGGCCCAAAAATGCCAAACTCGATGAAATGCATTGTCTTTTCTGCATTCATTCTACTGATTCTTGTATTTTATGATTTTGTCCATAAAAAAATAGAAAATCAGTGACCCTGATAAATATTCACTGCGAAGTTTTCATAACACAAACATGTGGGGCACATATTCTATTAAACAAGCACTGTCAATACAGCTCTTAAACAGAAATGTCGTTGTCCCGCCTACATTTTAAATTTTTTCTGAATGCCATTTGTTTCCATGTCACTTATCACTGTGTCTCATCTTTTATGAACATTCCCCATATTTTCTTTATCCTCAGCTTTTAGGTTCATAGATTAGTACTAAGCTAACTGCCCTTGCGAGCCATTTTAAGCCTAGCCAGTTATCCCTTGTGAGACTCAAACCCTGCACCTTGTGTTTGTAAGGCAAACACTTTAACCATTACACCACCCTCCCAACCCAAAATGTAATCTAAGCTACCCCATATGTAGATGCAAACCCTCATGTATCCATAATATATGTGTGTATTAAACAAGAAATATAATTTAAAATAATCAAAAAGTTGAATCAAAGAACACATGCATTTATGTGTGGTCCTAAAAAGTGTCCAGGGGCTCAAAGTTTGAAAATAGCCTGGGACCAAGGTAAACTTAATCCACCACTGGCCAGATGCATTGCCAATAAATGTGAGTTTGAAGGGAATGGAAGTTTATTGTTCACACAGTCTGCTTTCAGTGTGAGACTGTTTCATTTAACAAATGGCCGTCAGAGTTTGTGCGCTATAAAATTTGAAATAAAAATTTCAGATGAAATCCAAATCTCTGTAATCATTGTAAATGTAAAGAAAAAAAAAGTATGTATGTATGTATGGCTTACAGGTTTAAATAGTCCTTATGGTAATTGGGGAGAGAGAAGTAATAGGACACTGGAATGGCTGGGAGGGGATGTCTATGACTCTGACTAGGACCCCATCTTACCATGATCGGGCTCTGCGTGTGCTAGGTTTACGATAACTTACAGCGTTCTATGACAAGGTTAACTATGATGACTCCTATTGCAGTGTGCTCTATATAATGACAGAAAAAAAACAATTTGTCTATAACTGAGGCAAGAAAAAATTAATTCATAAATTGTTATAGTCCTAGGAAGAAATAGATAGCATAAGTAGATAGGTCTAGGTACATAAGGAAGAAGAAGAACTCCAACTGATAAAGATTGTAAGAGTAAACTGGGAGGAGAAAGTGACATCATCTAAAAATAGTGCTGACTAAATATAAAATGGATGCAAAATGGGATGTGATATAAAACAGCAGCAGGGATGAATCTTCCTGTTTAACTAGTGTACTGGTAGATTATTTTGTTTCCCTTTATTAATGTGAACTGTTGGGCAATATATTATAATCAAAGAAGAATTTTCCTATTAATTGAGAGTATTGTTTCAAAGTTTCAAATCTTTGCATCTATATATATTTTATGTCTTCAAAAATTATGTTAGTTTGAACATGTTTGATTTTACATACTTCATACATTAACAGGTTTTCAAAAGTAATGCTTGCTTTTTCCTATATTTTTTATGGGTCTGTATTATATCAAACATGCAGAACAGCAAATTTTTTCCCAGGGAAAAAATTTGCTGTTCCGACACACATACACACAACATAAGCACACCAAACAAACAGCAATCCACACACATACACTTAAAATCCTACATCTAACCCTACACTAAACTGTACATACACTACTATCTATCCACTTACCTTAACTCAAACCCTAACCCTATGGTCTGTCACTATCGCACACTCACCTCACCTGCGCCCTAACCCTAACTCACCTACCCCGCCCTAACCCTCACATCCACACAATCGCACACTTACCTGATCCCCACCCGTAACTTTCCAACACAGAGCTGAAAATAACGAAGCCACAGAAACGGCCAACCAAATTCCTTCCCTAGGAAGAAATTCAGTGTTTTGCAGCTTCACTATTGTCAGCGTTTGCTGAATAGGGGTCGATATTAGAACATTCGAAGTTTTAAAACTTCGGTGTTCTAATATAGACCCATTTTTTATATATTATAAGTACCCATATGTTCCTGTTATGCAAATGTTATTTGAAATAGTGAATGAGTTCTGTACATACTTGCATACATGCATACAAATATTTCAAGCAAGGGCAATGATGGTCTTGTAGCCTGCCAATACAGCAAAACAGTCATTCCCACAATAAGTGTCTAAGTTGTTCTTAAAAATATCTAAACCAATGCTTCCTTTAATATACTTTGGAAGTCGGTAAGGGATTTGTGGATACAGACCACTTAGCTAGTAACAACTAAGTAGAAGTCAGTAAGTGTTAACCCAAACAATTACGTTAAAGTTGTGATAACTGTACATCACAGCTTAAAATGTTTTAATCTATATTTGTTCTGTCACCTTTTTCTGCAAGTTTTAAGACAACTTATATGTAGCCTTTATTGCTGAGATGAGGTTGAGGCTGTTGAGTTCTTTTACTCAACATTCCTAGACATCCTAAATAGGCAACCACCCACCCGCCAAAAACGAATAAAACATAACCATTCAAGCTGGCTCTCAAAATCCACCAAAGAAGTCATGTCCACAAGAGATAAAATCTGGAAATCATGGCAGAAAAACAAAGACCCTACAACTCTAATACAATACAAACAGCACTATAACCAGGCAAAATGTCTAATAACCAATGATAAAAAAGGCCACTGCCTCTACCTACAAAGCCAACATAAAAATAATCCCAAAAAATTCTAGTTCTCCATCAACCATCTATTACACCCAGGTTCTCAAAGCATCCCAACCCTTGACCCACACAAAACTCTATCGAACTTGCCCCCCTCTTCAATTCCTACTTCATTGACACCATAGCTAACCTAACCGCCACCTTTCCTACAGTTAACAGCACCGCCACAAAGACAGCTAATGACCAAACCATCTCAGAAAACAAGTCTACCCTTAACCCTAACCTAAAATTCTCCCCTCATACCCACCAGCACAATAAAAAAACTTTTACTTAAGCTAAAATCCTGTACTCTGGCCCTTGACAATTTACCCCCACACTTCCTGCAGCTAGCAGCAAACTGTATAGCTTATCCCATCAGCATACTCATTAACAGATCAATTAAAGAATCCCTTGTCCCAGATATCTGGAAAAAAGCATTCAGTCTCCCCTTACACAAAGGCGGCACCAACACAGACACCACAAACTTTTGACCCATCGCTATTCTTTCACCCCCTCTCTAAAATACTGGAAAAATGCATCCATGCCCAACTCCTCAACCACCTGCTTGAAAATCAAATTCTGTCACCCACTCAGCATGGTTTCAGACCAGGGCACAGCACCCCTCAGCCTTCCTCTCCTTCCTCTCCTTCCTTGATACAGTTAACGGGGCACGGGATTCTGGTAAAATAATCGCTTATTCGTTTATTTATTTATTTATTTATGTATTTATTTATTTATTTATTTGTTTGTTTATTTATTTATTTATTTCCAGTTTCATTACTGAGGAAGTCCACTGGGTCCAAATATCCCATTTTCAGTGGAGGCCCAGGGAGAAAAGCTCCAAGATACATAATACAGTAAAAGATACATTATATAGAACAGTTTACAAATATGTACATTCAATGTCAAGTATGATCAACAAAATTCATTGTGGTTGATCTTAAGGGTTGTACTGCACAGATTAATTTGAGCAAACATTCTTATGTTTTAAGTGTGGAAACACTTTACTGACACATATTTAAAGTAAGTATGGAAACACTTTACATGCACCCATTTAAAGTGAGATGCTATTTACAATATTTACAAAGTTGGAATCGTGAGATAGGTAGCTATAGGAGTTCCAGAGATCTTAGATCCACTCATTAGGAAAATAGCTATGGGAGTTATAGAGAGTTTAGGAACCTGGGAGAAAACCTCCTGGGGGTATATACTTAGATAGAATTAGGTAGGGTGAAGGCAAGTACATTTCCATTTAGTGGACAGGTGTTTGAAAAACTGGATTTTGAAGTTTTCTGAGTTTGATATTGTCCTTAGAGTGGAAGGGAGAGAATTCCATTTCTTGCCTAGTGAGAAAGAGAGGAGAAGTTGGACAGCAGGGTGTTTGGGTTTGTGGATAGCAATTAAGTTTTGATGTTCAGATCTGAGAGTTCTGTTAGGGGTGTAATGGGGAAGGATATTTGCTAGAGCTGGACATTTTGTTGGGTGAAATACAAGTCTGTGTGCAGTGGTGAGTTGGAGGTAGTCTAGGTAATCTGTGGGTTCAAGCCAATTCAGAGATTGAAGGGTAAGGCAGTGATGGGTGGAATTTTTGGATTTGGTGGCAAATTTAGAGATTTTATTGTAGCAGTGTTCTAGTTTGGAGGTGATGGAGGAGGACAGGTTAATTAGGAGAGGGGATCCGTATAATAAGGAAGGAAAAAGATAAGTAGTGGCCAGAGTGTGCCTAGTAGAGTTGGAGACAAAGAGATTGTTCCTTACAGCATAACTAACTTTTGGTGGGTTTTCTTTATATTTTGTTCAATATGGATATCACACTTGAGGTGTTCATCTACAGTAATGCCAAGTAGTTTAGCGAAAGGAACCACTTCTATAGGTGAGTTGGTTTGACTAAGGACTTTGAAAGCATTTTTGTCATAGGAGTAAGTCTTTGTGGTAGGGAATAGCAGAATTTTTGATTTATTTGAGTTGAGAGAGAGGTGGTTTTGGCACATCCAGTTTTCAGTAGTTGAAAAGCAGTTTGGGTTTTAGTCAGCAGTTCAGGGAGGTTTGAGGCAGAGCAAAAGACTAAGGTTGAGTCATCTGCATATTGAATGATTTTGGCATCAAGAATAGCAGTGTGAAAGTTATTGATAAAGATGTTAAAAAGCATAGGTCTGAGGATGGACCCCTGTGGTACGCCGGTTGGGGTAGGTAAGAAGGAAGAGGTGGAGTTCTTCCATTTAACTGCCTGCGATCTATCTGGCAGGTAACTAGAGAACCAGGATAAAGTGCTTGGTGAGAGATAAAGGTTTGAGAGATGTTAGAGAAGGTGTTTGTGGGAAACAGTATCGAAAGCTTTATACAGATCAAGCAGAACAGTAGATACTAAGTGTCCTGAATCTCGGGCTTGATTGACAGTTTCTAAGAAAGAGAGTAGAGCGGTTATAGTGCTATGGCCTGGGTGGAAGCCATGTTGGGTAGGTGTAAGAAATCAGCTTTAGGTCAGGAAAGGCATAAGTTGGAGGTGGATGCACTTGTCTAGAATTTTGGAGATAGGTGAGAGCAGAGCAATGGAGCAAAAGTTTGAGATGTTTGTGTTTTTGCCTCCTTTGCGAAGAGGAAGAATATAAGCTGAGTGCCAGAGTGTGGGGACATATGATTCCTTTATAGATCTGTTAATAATGATGCTGATTGAGAGTGCTAAACCATCAGCAGCACATTTTAGGAAGAAGGAGGGAATATTGTCGGGAGCATTAGAGCAAGGTTTAAGTTTGGATAGAAGTCTTTTTATAAAATTAGTAGAGACAGGTTTGAGCTCAAACATAGGGTGAAGGTTATTAGGGCCGTTAGATGGAGAAGAATGTGGGGCAGGTGGATTTTCGTTGGGGAAAGGCTAGGTCAGGTCAGAAATAGCGTCAATGAAAAATGAGTTAAATTCACAGCCTAGGTCGAGGTCAGATTTACTTGGGTCAGGACAGGGGTTATTCTTGGAGCCTGGGTTGAGAAGTGAGTTTATGGATTTCCAGAAATGTTTAGGGTTTTTTATTGTTATTGGACTGGAGCTTAATATAATAGGATTTTTTGTCCTTAGTGATTAGCTGTTTTGCAAGGTTACAGAGTTGTTTGTATTGGAGCAAGGTATTGGGCAGTTTATTGTTTTGGCAAAGCTTCCATAATTTGTCCCTTTGATGCATAATTTGTTTTGTGTCTTTGGATAGCCAAGGAGCAGTATTAGTTTTTATCCTTTTGTTTCTTAGTGGGACTAGGGAGATTAGAGTGTCTAGGAAGACAGAGTTGAAGAAGTCTATAGCTTTGTCAAGAGGAAGGGTGTTTAGAATTTGCCAGTTCATTTGTTTAAGAATATTTGAGAAAGTTGTGGGGGTGGAAGCTGCTGAGGGTGCGAGTGAGAATGTATTGGTGCTGGTGTGGGGTAGAGCTAGTTGAATGATGAATGAAAGTTGGGAGGCGGTCGCTAATGGAGTTGGGAATTCTGCCAGAGTTGGTTCATAGGTTCATAGGTTGGCACTAGGCTATTGGCCCTAGGGTCTATGCAAGCCTAGCCATAGCAATTCCCTGGATATTTCTTCCCACAATATTTACTTCCCTGGACCCCTGTCTAGTAGGGCAACTGATATGATCCCCGGGGTGAATTTCCTATCTCCCATCCAATCGTCAAGGTTCCTTTTAAAGAGGGACAAGGAGGTGCTATTCCAGAGTATGGGGAGTCTCTCGGTCAGGAACCTATCCCTCCGGCATGTTTTGTTCATTGTGATGACAAGGTTTAGATCTCTGGAGCATGTGGCTCTGATGATTCAGATTTCTTTAAGTGGAGTATGTCCAGCAGCTCAGGGTTTGACATGGCCTTGTATGTTAAGCAGAGGTCGCCTCTGAGTAGATGATATGCCACAGAGTATAGCTGGAGTTTTTTTAGACGGTCAGTATAGGGCATCTGCTTTAGGCCTGTGATTCTTTTAGAGAGGTATTTCTGCGGCCTTTCCAGCTGTTTCAGATGTCTTGTGAGGTACATACCAAATGGGGTGTTGTACTCTATAATGGGTCTAATGAGGGATGAGCACAGTGGGACAATGACCTCCTTTTTTCTGGATGAAAAGCCCTTAGTGATGAGGTGTGCCACATAGAAGGATTTCCTGACTGGTTTGGCGATGTGGTTGTCGAAGGTGAGACCACTCTCCACCTGTGTCCCTAAGTCTCTCATCACACTTTCAGTGTTTAGTGTACTGCCACCTATGTGGTAATTCATGGGTACATGTTTTTTCCCCAAAGGGGATAACTATACATCTCTTGGCATTAAGCTTGAGCCCATGTCACTGGCACCAAGCACCTGTTTCTGTAAGGCCCTTTTGTAGAATAGCCACATCATTTGGGGATTCAATAATGGCTCCCAGTTTGCAGTCATCTGCGAACTTTGTTAGCCAAAGTCCCTTAGTGTTGGCCTGTACTTCAGAGAAGTAAATGTTAAACAAGAGTGGTCCCAGGACTGAACCCTGAGGTACTCCACTTGTCACTTGTCTGGAGCTGGATTTGGAGTAGGCTACTTTTAACGTCTTGGTTCTGTCAATAAGCCAGTTGGCAACACATCGTGTGACTTAGGGATTTATACCCAGCTTAGTAACTTTATCTATGATTCCATAGTGGGGGATGGTGTCAAAGACATTGGCAAGGTCCATATAGGCTGTGTGGACTGCCTTACCCTCATCCACAGCTCTGGAGACTGATTCTAAGAAGTCAATCAGGTTCAGGAGACAAGATTGGCCCTTCACGAACCCAAACTGGGTGGGGTCCAGTGTTTGAAGGTTGCCAATGTCTTTGTTTATAAGTTCCATGATAATGTGTTTCATGCCCTTGCAGATCAAGCTCGTCAGACTGATGGGACAGTAGTTCCCAGGATCCAAGGCGGATCCTTCCTTGTAGAGTGGGATAACTGTAGCTGTGCACCGCTCAATGGGCATGAAGCCTGAGGTGAGGCTATGATTAAACATGACACTAAGATGAGGTGCCAGTTCATTTTGCAGTTCATGTAGTACACAGCCCGGGATGTCATCTGGACCCATGGATGCTGCATTCATAGCTTTGGAGAGTGCGGTTTCTACCTGTGTGGCTGTGATTACCAGAATTTGGCAATCTTTTCATATTGAGATGGGCACTTTAGGGGGTGAGAGGGGGTGAAGTTTGCTCTAAATTGATCTGCCAGGATATTGGCAATATCCTTGGGATCAGTATATTTAATGCCATTCTGTTGTAGCACAGAGCACATCTGAGCATTGCCATTTAGATTCTTGACATAACTATAGAATTTCTTGTGGTTGTCTTTGGAATTTTTGGCAATTTTATTTTCGTAAATAGCTTTGGAGGATTTTACGAGGGATCTCAGCTTTTTACTGAGGCTGGTAAGGGAGTTTTTTGCATTCTGGGATTTTCCTCTTTTCTGCAACAGTTTCTTTCTTCTGTTGTATAGTTTGTTTATGGCGGGGGACCACCAGATTGGCTTCCTTTTTTTTGTAGGTGAGTGTCTTGGTTCTATTTGGGATGGCACAAGTCATGCATGAGTGGATGTGCTTGTACAGTGCCTTAGTGTAGGATTCAGCAGTCAAACTTTCAGCTTCCATCTGCATAGGTGTCATGAAGTTTATCACTTCTGACTTGAGTAGCATGAAGCTGGCTTTGGAGATTTTTTTTACGGAGGTTTCCTTACTGGGGGTTGGGTGGTATGTGGATGTCAAGGGTGATTTGCTTATGGTCAGACCTGACCAATGATGGGGTGACCATTGGTGTGGAGAATCTATCTCCCATGTTGGTAATGACCAGGTCTAGGATATTAGAGCCCCTGGTGGGACAATGGATTAGTTGATCCAGGGCATTGGAATTTATGAATTCCAAGAACCGTTGGGAAAAGGTGTTGGTACCCGAGTAGTTTTCCCAGTTAATGGCAGGGTAGTTGAAATCACCCAGTATTAGGGTGTTTGGTTGTATCTTAATATTGTCCAGTATGTTTGGAAAGGTGTAGTGAGAATCTTGTGACATGGTGGGGGTTTAGATTGCAGTCTTACCTAGTATTAGTTGCAGCTAGAGAATTTCAGATGCATTGTGTTGGGCAACTAGCCTGGAGGTGTGAATATCCTTGGTGAATATGGACACTCCACCTTTAGTGTTTTGGTTTAGTGGCCAAAAAGTGTGGTAAGAGTTGTAGCCTGGTATTGCAGGGGTGCTCTCTGGAGCCTTGAACCAGGTCTCGGTTACTGCACAGATATCGATGTTTTCCATTTTTAGGAGTGCCTCGAGAGAGTGCATTTTGAGGTTTAGACTTCTAGCATTGAGTAGCATTACCTTCATATTTTGCATGCTTGTATCTGTTACAGTGGTGGCTTTGTCCTTTGAAACTTGCCTTAAAAAGGCACTATAGGGGTGGTGAGAGCTTTAGCCAGTAACCTGAATCCCAAGGGGGAACAGGTGCAGACCATCTCTGGCAAAGCATTGTGATTTGTCGATCATGTTGCCCTAGGCAGACAGATACTGGATCCCCTTTGAATGACACCAGAAGCTTAGCCGATTGTTGAAGTCAATTATTTTGTCCTTATATTGTGGTATCATTCTGGGTGAAGGCAGGATGCTACTCAGGGCTAGGGTCATACCTGCCTGGGCCACATGATCCGAGAGCTCTTCCATGTCTCTTTTCATGTAGTCCAGGGAGGTACGTCTCAAGTCATTCACTCCAACATGGACAATGACAGAGTTGTATTTGTACTTGTGGAGTGACTTGAGTGCGTGCATTATGTGGCAGATCCTGGCACCTGACAGTTAGCTGACTGTAATTTTCTTCTTGTTCAGCCTGGTGAGTGGAACATCAGTGTGCCTGACTATAGAGTCACCTATGACTAAAGTGTTAGGTACATTGTCTTACTTTAGGGGCTGTTGTTGGGTGGCACACTGTTGTTGTGATGTGTCACTTTGGATGTGACTGGTGATTGTTTGCGTTTCAGCTTCGGAGGTCCTTGTTGCTTGAGCAGGTTAATGTTAAGGACCTCCGCATATGTGGGTTTAGTGTTGCTATGTGTGGATGTTGATGGTGTGGGGGTTGAAGGGCTATGTGTTGCTTAAGGTGTAGTGCAGGTGTTAACCTTCTCCTCTTGACTGTCTAGCGCAATCTTGGCTGGAGAGAGCTTTGCTTCCAGTTTGGCTATGTAAGTGCATCTCTTGAAGGTTGTAGTATTGGGTGGTAGGAGGAGAGGGTTGTCTGTGTACATGTGGAAGTTGCTGCATTGCCCCAGTATGCCCAGATTCACCAGGTGGACAAGAGAAATTACCAGAAGCTGACCCTTGGACATGCCTGTTTAGTTGCTTTTTTTGTAAAGTACAAGAACTGCTTTCCCTTACCTTTGCAAGGTACTTTGCAATTATAGGCTGTTTAGTGCCTACAATTAATTTCTCCTTATTAACAAGGAGAGTTGAGTGCTTGTATCAGTTTAAGGTTTCCTAGTGCTTTCCAGCAGGTTCTAGAGCAAGTGCTAGTCACAGAGATTCAGATTTTAGTGCTACTACTGAGAAACCAGCTAGTTCTAAGGGAGAATTTGAAGAGCAGAATTTCTGGAACCTGGAATAGTATAACCATAGCCCAGCTGTGCTGAACAATGTGAAAAATGCGCAAATACATGCGTTTTTTAAGCCAGAATGTTGAAAGGGATAGAAATCAGTCCAGAATGGCTAAAATTACAATTTCAGAGCTGGAAACCACTCCTCTAGCGTTAGATAGGCAATACAATGCTCACCACTCCCACTGGTACCACAACAAGGTCTGCATAGCTCTGAACACAGAAAATAAAGTCCTGAAACCACCAAAGCCTGGGATCTGGACTATACTAGCTAGGAAAGGTGGGAAACGAGCAAACAAGATCATTTTTTTTAAATGGGCTAAACAATGCAATAATACACTAAATAAACACAGAAAAGGCTAATGCACTTGAGTGTGTAGCCCTAAACAGTAAATACAATTAAAAATCAACAAAATTAGAAATTTAAAACTTTTTAAATGAAGCAAAGCAAGTGCACAACTGAAAAACTATTTAAGAGGCAGTAATACAGTAGAATAAGTAGCTAGTCTACATATACAGAAAAGTCTATATATGCAGAAAAGCAGCTAAAACACACTAAAACAATTCAGGTGCAGTGCAACCTAGAGCACTTGAGTTGTAGCAATATTAAGGCAAATTCAATTTTAATAAATGCACTAAAATATACTCTATATTTCCAAAATGTTTGAGAAGCACAGTCAGAACACAAGGATATTCAGACATTTTTTTTTTTTAGAAAGGGAGAAAGGAGGAACAGAAGGAAATTCTCTCTGTATTAGGTAGAATGACCTAATGACACTAGACTGGGAGGAGTGTCCAAGATCAAATTTAGAGTAGGGGTGGGCAACTGCAAGGCCAGCAGGTATAAACACTACAGAAATGTTTTTCACAAGTGAGCCAATAGCTATGAAATACAGTACAAATATGCAGTATACAATGAAATTGCTATAAATATCTAAAAGCAATAACTACTACAAATAAGCAAAAAAACAGGCTACTTATTGCTATATATCAGAGATCAGCTCCTCCTCCTCAGATAGCTCTGTGTGTATGTAACTATAGCAAAAATGGGAAGATTAACCATTGTAGATTTAAAATGGAAAGAACGAGTCTATAGAATTATAACATTGTATGCTTATACTACTTCCAAAGAAAGGGAAAGTTATAGATGTAGTAAGTTAAAACTTTGAGACGAGTCAAAAATTCATGGACTTACAAAAGGGATATGTATAGATCTGAATAGATTATTTTATAGTACCAAAAGGTTTAGGTATAGATGGGGAGGAGGTTGAATCAGGATTTTCTGATAATCTTGCAATATTGCTAGAGATAAAAAAACAAGGAATATATATAAAAATAGGCAAAGGAATAAAACGGATAAATGAGAAAGCATGGAATGAAGAAGAAAAGAGACTGGTAATACAGTTATGGAAAATCGTATTACTATGAGACCATTTTACAAAGACTGGTCTGAATGGTGGGTGATATTTAAGGGAAAATATAAAAAAATATATATTTTTACAGTGGTAATATGATGTGAGTAAAGTAGAGAGAAAAAACATAAAAGAACATATAACCATGCATTGGAAGATTTAGAACATAATGATAAAAAGTACTTTGACAAAGAAAAATAATTATATGAAAGAAATCAAGAAAAAAATACAAGAACTGCTATATAAGCAAATATATTTTTACAAGAAAAATGAGAAGTACTGAGTTACTTAAGCAGATTAGTAAAGGAAGATTGTAGTGTAATGAGAGAAATAAAAAATGTAAAACTCAGGAAAAGATTATGAATAGCGTAGTACAATAAGTACAATAAATGTTTAAATAAAAAAGAAGGTACTGAAAAAATGAGGAAAATAAAAATGTTAAGAGAGAAAAAGAGAATAAAGAGTTGAAAAGGGAGATTTCTTTAAATGAGCTAGATAAAGTATTAGGACAGGTAAAATATAGATCCAGCTGCAGGCCCAAGATGGAATAGGGTACAAATGTATAAAAATGTAAGGGATTGGCAAAATATTTTTTAAAGATTTTGAATGGTTGGCTAAATGAAGGTTTTATGTAAATAATTATTTATTTATTTAATTTATTAATTTATTTATTTGACATAATATCATCCATTATTGTGCAGTGGAGCACCTAATATTCATATTGAAAAAGAAGAGAATTAAAAAACTGGAGACCAGTAGTATTGAATAATAATGATTATAAGATCTTTATGAAAATAATATGAAAAAGATTTGAAACTAAAATGGGAAATATGGAAGACAGCATATATAGTATAAAGTGGAAGGATTTTCAAGAATTGCTAATTAGAGAAAAATTATGGATGATATTATGAGCAGAAAAGAAGAAGCAAAAATCATGATAGGTGACATTAATAAGGCATTTCACACAACTGGACCTGAAATCCTATGGGTCATAATGAAAGAATATAATATAAGTGAGAAAATTAAGAAATTATGTATGTCAGCATGTTGGCATATAGTAATAATAAAGCAGAAATACTTTTAAATGGCTGGTTAAGCCAAAAGGCACATATGAAGAGTTGTGTAAGGCAGGAATGTCCAATTAGTTGTGTATTCTTTGCATTAGTTATGAATGTGACACCATGTGAAATAAATTACAAAATGAAGGAGGCAGAGTATACAACACTTGAAGGGTTAAGAATTCCAGTTCTGTTAACATATGCAGATGACATTATAATAAATGCAAAAAGCAAGCTTTGGATAAAAGTAGAAATAATTTGCACAAGTGTTTAGAGATGATAGAGATGGCTTTAGATAAAGAAAAAAGTAAAGGTGATGTAGTCAAGATTGAGGTATATATTTTACAATGAACAAAATTTAAGGTATATATTTTACAAATGAATGAAATTTCTGTGTTGGGTATAAAGTTTGGGAATAAAGATGTAAGTAAAATTCAATGGGAAAAAACATTAGAAGAAATAAAGCAAACATGCCTTTGCTGGAAAACATAAATTATCATTCAGAAAAATAGGCTTAGTTGAGTAATTCAGTACTGAGGGGAACAAGAGCATAATTAGGAAGTGTATTTATGTTGCCAACAGTATTTGAGAAGGAATAATTAGAGATAATGTTTTTCATTTATATGGAGTTCTAGATTAAACCCAGTAAAACATGAGTTTTGTATGTAAATAAAGAAGAAGGAGATCTGAGGCTAATTAACCCAAGGTATATGCTGCTTCATTAAATTTATACCAAGTGTTAAAGTGGATAAATGAAAAAGGTAAGAGATTAGTAGTAAAACTGTATAACAAATGATAAATTTTGGGGTATGGTAGAAAGAGTAAAAGAGAAAAAAGGTGTATAAATGAAGAAATAAAATGCTACCAAGAAAAAAATATTTTTATGGAAAATAAAAATTGACAATATAGAAAAAGATATAAAAGTATGGTATAAGAATGTAAGGATAAAACATTACTATGTAAAGCCATGTGAAAATCTAACAGATAAAAAACTGAAGCTATGAAATAAAAAGGAAATGGTATGTATAATCAAAAATAGAATTTCAAGATTTTTTTTTTGTGGAGACTGGTAATAGATAAATTGCCAGTAAGAGGAAATATGCCATATAAAAAGAAAAGTGATAGACTATGGGCAGGATTGACAAAGCCTCTGTGTAAGAGATACATGGCTTACACAGAGGCTGCAGTTAAACGGTGTGACGTCAGCATGTCATGCATATGCATGAGGGCATGCTGAATCACACCTAAGGCTAACATGGTCCGTGGAAGACAGTAGGGGGCATGTCCGTAGGCCGAGCCCTGCAAGCGGACACACCCCCAGAAGAGTAAAAGTGCCCAAAGTAAACACCCATGACAGAGGCCATGGAAATGTGAATAAACACAACACAACACATGCTCCCACAGACTATGAACATAAAATATATAAATGAACATGTTATATATTTTTTTTAAATCGTAAAGATGTTTGCCCATGAGTGCGCTCGTTTGCGCGGGCGTTCCGTAGCTTAGCCACAGTTAGCAGTCAGTGGAAAAGCATATAAGAACTAAATATGCAAAGTAAGCCAAGAAGCAATAGCGTAGTGGTAGAGACGTTGGCTGAAGAGCAGGCAGTCATGGTTCGAGCCCCCACAACATCAATTTTTATTTTTAGTAAAATAAGCACGAAACAAGTTCCTGACAAATATGTACACATATAAAATTATATTTTATGTAAAATGTAATGAAATAGTCCATTTATTTTGAAGAAATGTGAGATAACAAAACAATAAAAAATGCCAGATGTGCCTATAGCTGAGCTGCAGTTTAACAAGGTGAGTGCATCTGCCCATAGGTGAGCAGTGGTTTAACAGGTGTAAAATGAGTGCCCGTAGGTGAGCAGTGGTTTAACATGCTGAAACGGTGTGCCCCTAGCTGAGCTGAGCATGATATGTGTGCTAACAGCCAAATGAAGCGTAAACCAGCGTACCCCATTTGCGCGGAGCTGCGCACCGCGCCAACAAGCTAACCGACGGGCAACGTTGAGCAAGCTGTATCAAAACTGCCTTTACACAGACACACCCCCTAGCATGTCTAGACAGTCATAAAAAATAAAAAGCAGTGGCCAGGTTTGAACCCAGGATACTATGCACCATAGTCAAAGTACTGAACCACTAAGCCATGACAGCAGTACCTAGAAATGCAGTAATAGCAAATATATAGGAATGAATACAAAGTGGATCATGACAAAGCAGGTTTTGTGAAGTTGATACAATTCCAAAATGGCCAATCACAGATATGTGCGGGAAAAACGGCATATATAAGCCCCATAGGCAGGAATACACAGCATAAACGATTGTAAAACTAACTTGCAGCCAGAATGTCAGGAGTAGGTGAGGGTAGTTGCTTTCGAGCACAGAGGTGGGGTGTTGAGGAGTCCAGATACATGGTCTGGCTCCTAGTCCACAATCCTGAGGCCCAACTCATGCAGGGCCAGGTCCTGTGGGGAGCATATAGGGCTGAGGCATGGGACCGGTTGGCTCATGATCTCACCAGTGTCACAGGGATTCCAAGGACTGGTGAGCAGGTCCGTCACCACCATGTGGACCTGAAGAGACGCAAGCAGGACCAATTGAACCTTTGGATCCAGGAGGCCCGGCAAATGCCCAACACCCCACTACTGAGTAAGTTACATTTAATTATGTATGTAAGAAATTAAACTAGCTGATATTATGGAGATGTGAACCCCCAGTCATATATAACAGGCTTCTTATCAGATAGCCTCAGTGATCACTCCCCAACATTCCTACTCAAAAAATACCTGTACCAAGCTAAACCTGTCATCTATCGTCAAATATGTAAAAAAATAAACTTTAACCCACTCACATTCATCTCATCCCTCAAAGAATGTAACTGGTATTCTCTAAAGTACCTCAGTCTAGATGACGCAGTTGAATTTTTTAATAATACCTTCCTGAACATCCTTAATTACCATGCCCCCATAGGATTTTCCAGAACCAAAGCACAACCCTCCCCATGGCTACAGAAAACCACTAAGTCAGAAATGAAAAACAGGGATAAAGCCTGGGAGCACTGGTACAAAACCAAAACCCCCGCAGCTAGACAAAATTCCCAGAACTACGCAATATAGTCAAAAAGCTAATAAAACGGGACAAATTCCAATACTACCAGTCTGCCCTAGACTCCTCACAACACAGCCCCAAACAATTCTGGTCCTCCATAAACTCCATCCTCCACCCAGGTAAAGTCAGTACCCCTCCTCCTAACATCCCTCACTCATCAGAAAATATTGCTACCTCATTCAACACACACTTCACCCAAACCATACTATCACTAGCTAAACAACACAACCCCCCTCCCCTCCAACCCACACCTTCAACTAGTAATCTCCTCACTGCCTTCTCTTTTTCTCCTGTACCTACCTCCAACATAAAAAAACTTTTAACTAAACTTAAACCCACCAAATTAGCAGCAGACAACCTCCCAAGTGAATACCTACAAATCGCAGCTGATGCTCTGGCCTACCCAGTATCCATCTTGATTAACCGATCTCTGTCAGAAAGTTACGTTCCCACATTGTGGAAAGTCTCACATATAATTCCCTCCACAAAGGTGGACCCTCTGCAGAACTAACCAATTACCGCCCCATAGCTATTCTCTCTCCACTCTCCAAAATACTAGAGAGATGCATACACTCTCAGGTCTCACACTACCTCCTTACTAACAACCTCCTTTCCAGTACTCAGCATGGTTTCTGACCAAACCATAGCACCACCACTGCCTTACTCTCCTTTACTAACACTATCCTTCAGCATAAAAACAATGGCTATCTCTCCTCTGCTACTTTCCTATACCTATCTAAAGCATTTGACATGGTCCCACACAAACAGCTTATCTCTGTCCTCAATAACCTATCCTTCTCACAATCAGTCACCAACTGGTTTCAGAGTTACCTGTCTGACCGCCAACAATCCGTTGTATGGCAGAATGACATATCTCCCCAACTACCTGTCTCCATAGGGGTTCCCCAAGAATCCATCCTTGGACCCCTACTTTTCTCTGTTTACACCAATAATCTAGCCTCTGCCACCAAACATGGTACACTCATCCAATACGCAGATGACTCAACCATCATCTGCTCAGCCCAGTCCCTACCCAAACTGCAAAATGTCACACAGGAAGCCTTTTCCTCTGTTGAAATATGGTTATCCGATGCCCAATTAATACTCAACCCAAACAAAACTAAACTACTCATCTTCCAACCCACCAAACATACTCAAAACAACTCTCACTTTAACATCACAGCAAAAGACAACACCACTATATACCCAACTGAACACACCAAATTGCTAGGAGTGGAAATAGACAATAAACTAAAATTTGACATTCACATATCCATGACCATAGTCCACAAAAAACTAGGAGCATTATACAGAAATAAACAATTTCTTACCAAAGCAGCAAAGATTTCAATAGCAAATTCAGACCTTATCTCCACCCTACTTTATGCCTCTCCAGTATATACCAACCTAAGGCAATGTGATCTAAACAAGCTAGAGACCTGCTACAACAAAATTGCCAAATTTGCCACAGGGGCATCCTACCGTAGTCACCACTGTCTCTCACTTGCTGAACTGGGCTGGCTTGACCTCCCTCACCTCCTTCAGTGGTATCAACTCTCACTCACCCACAAACTAGTAAACCATCCACTAAATGTCCCATCCCTCCAGAATCTACTCCAACCCTATCGCACCACCAGACCACTAAGATCCAGCAACAAAAATCACTTGCAGATCACTAAAGCCAATAACTCTGCTGGTGAAGCACTATTCTCTTGCGCCATAGCCAAATTATGGAACTCACTCCCACCCACAATTACCTCCGTGCCATCATGCACCAACTTCAAAACTTTATTAAAAGTGCACCTAAAAACATGCTGGCTATGCCCTTGCAAGTCCCACTCTAATATCATCCACCCCATCCAACTACTACCTTTCTTTCACCTCCACTAACTACCTTGATGATAGCAAGCTCAGATGCTCATAAGCCTAGTACTTATTATACAGCAGGAACTTCTCATTGTTACATTTGTTAATGCCTGTTATGTACTTCACAGATAAAGATTCTAGTTGTCTACTGATGTACTATGTTCTTCATCTGTAAATATGTTGTAAGTAATTTCTATGTTAAATTGTTAATCGCTATGTAATCCAATGTAACTACTGTCTGTTTATTTTACTGTGGAGCTTTTCTCCCCGGGCCGCCGCTGAAAATGGACCCACGTCCAGTCGGACACTCCCAGTCAACAAATTTTAAATTAAAAAAAAAAATGTGTATTCCAATATTACTTAATTTATATTACAGCTGCAGGTGTCCATTCTGCGAACCGCAGAGCCTATGGCGATAGGCTGGTGCGGTTGCGCCACCAGGCAGGTCAGTAATCCTCACCCAGTAACTGTAAAGAAATATAAAAGTATGACAGTTAGCAAAAGAGTGCAGTGTAGTCACTAAGTAATAAAATGTGCAAGTAACAGTGTAAGAGTGTTTGCAAGTATTGCTTGATTACAAAAGTGTGTTGCAATCTGTAATCCAAACAGAAAAATGAAAATGTCTGAAATAAAGTCTGAAATAAAGATGCCCCACCTGTAATATAATAGTACACAACCTGCATCAGGCTGAAAAGTACAGCTGCAGAAGATGAGCAAATCACATGTGTGATATATACCCCTGTTGAAACACTGAAACATGACAGAAGTGAGACTGCTGGAAAGGATTGTAATAACTACAGGTAAAACATGTCAATAAAGCCTAGAAGTAAGTACCATCCTGAATAGTAAAATGAAAACAAGTGAGAGAGTGTGAGAGTTATGAATCCACCAATAAAGTAGTAATAACCCCTGAATAAAGTATACTGCAGTCAGTACAGAATGAAATGAATGCGACAAGCAGAAACAAACAGTGAAATGTGTTCAAAGTGTTGCTGCAGCTGGAATGTGTATCCCAAAATCTGGATATGTTGCTCTCAGTCTGCAATATGCAGATAGTATGATTGTCTGAAATATCAAACATCCAGAGTTGTCTATAGCTATATAAAGCAAATGTAGCAGGATGATGTAGCTGAACAAAGCCAGATATGAACGTGTATGAAGAACAATAAAATGTATATTGATGTAGCAGTAACAGTCCTATCACCAAATTGAAGTAGTTATCATATAGGAAACTGTAGTTAGAACAGTAGTGTGTATATGTGTGCAGCTATTAGAAATGTACAGCATATGTATTGGTATTTGAAGGTGTTAATATTATTTTCTTCACCCCACCCTATAACCACATATAACCCATTCCACATGAAAATGGTATGTGTAATCACAATTAACACCCCTGGACGTTTGTCCTGTTGGGTCATAAATATTTGCATGTACGTTGATGCATCTGCCCTGTTTATACATCCAAACCTGATGGCCTGTTGCCATCAATCAACCCTGCATGTTGTTGGACTGTGTATTGCTGTTCAAATTATGCATGTGTTATGCTCGCTGTTCAATGGTGTGAATATCTGGGTGTTTGGTTAATGGGAATACTAATGCATGCTGTTACAACTAATTGCGAATGGTATTGTATGTTACTAACCCAAACTGTCATGACATAATGCAAAACATAGGATGACAGGGAAGGCGGGTTCCAGCGGACCCACCTCTCCCACCTCAGCTGGCGAGTGCACCTGGCACTAGTGCCCAGTCTGGACCATCCTCCGGTGGTCCTGTGCCACCTGCAGGTGGAAGCGCTGCAGGGGATGGGGCCCATCCCCCCTCTGCAAGTGTGGCCAGAGGAGAACCACCACTACCCTCCGTAGCATCCGGACTGTGGTGCGTAGGGAGATCTGGGACTCTGTTCTTGGGCCCCTACACCAGCTTGAGGCACAGGTGGCACAACTTACGGGCATGCCTGTTGCCCAGCCTACACAGCCCCCAGCACAGCCCCGTCCTGGGCAGTGAAGGAACAGTGGCAACGGCCCATGGGTGGGGATATCAGTTCCACTGTTGCCATCTGTGGGCTCATGGGCTCTGGATATCCAAACATCCATCCCCGTCAATTGTGTAACCCCCCCACACGTGTCATACACCGCCCCTGTATGCATCTTGTTTGTCTTGTCTGTTGATCTACCCAACCTACCTCCCCAGCTATACCGACTTGCTTCACCTGACATACCACTCTCACCTGAAAAAAAAAAAAGGGCACTCTGTACCCACAAAAATATTACGCCCCATACATAGCTGCCCATTCTGCACACATGTCTGCTGGACATGGAAACTATCAATTACAATTGGCTGAACAACAAGTATTATTGTTGTCCTGACACCTCTCTCAGGGGTGGAAGGTTTCAAATGTCACACCAAATTATATACATATGCACAGCTGTTGCTGATGAAGAAATGGGCAGCTATGGGCCTTACCTACATCCCTCCTGCAAAACCCAAGCTTGTTTCCCTACTGTCTTATCCTCTTTGTGACCCCTTTTTAACCACTTTTCTGTCTCCCCATTTTCATTTCTTTCAAAGAAAATAGCGTGGGTATGCGCCAGAGTAAGCACTGTTAAGCGGTTGTAAGCAGGTGTGCGCGGAGCTGAACACCAGTGCCCATGCGTGAGCTCCATGCAAACCAGCGCTAACCCGGTTACAACTGCTTAAAAGTGCCTTAGTCACTCTGATTGACAGGTCCTGTAGTCAGTTCAAAAGCAAAATAAAATCCCACTGTCAGTCCCGAACCCAGGACCTTGGAAACAGTAGTCTGCATGACCTACCACTAAGCCATGACTCTTATACAAGAACATTGTGCTAAAATAAATATATCATGTAATAGTAGGAATGAATGTAAAGGGAATATAGGATGTGTAGTACACAAAGCATGTCATTCATACTTACTGTCAGAACTAGTGGAATTCCATAATAGTAGTGTGTGAACAGAAACAGCCATGCTAGTTGGTAGCTAGTAGGTAATAATGTCAGTTAATGTACATATATAAATGTATGTATATTTACATATATATATATATATATATATATATATATATATATATATATATATATATATATATATATATATATATATATATATATATATATATATATATATATATATATATATATAGTTGTAGGTGTCAGTGTGCATACACACTTACTACAGGAAACAGGAGAGAGGAATGGAGAAATGTGAATCTACAACACAGCCTGAATCATGAGAGAGATACTAACCTTTACACTCACAGAACAGTGTCCACAGCATACCAGCATGTTCCCCGCCCTTACAATCTGAAAGGGCAACGCCTATCTCACATACCCTTTTATAGCACTATCCTGAAATCACAGTGAGAACTGCAATCAGTACACAACTGGCTGCATGCAATTAGCAAATGATGGCGTACAATTGGTGCAGAGGCCATCACATGGACTTATGCAGATACCTACAAAAGCATCCTGTACTCACACTCCACACATGCAATATGTTCAGAGAGAGACAGAGAGAGAGAGACAGAGAGAGAGAGAAAAAAAAAATAACAACACAAACAACAACACACGGTACACAAACTGAGTTGAAGCTGTCAGCAGTGACAGTACCAAGCCATGCCAGCAGCAGCAGGAAGCAGTAGTAGCGGTAATGCAACCACAGGTAATGTAAAGTAACAGGTTAATAGTCTGCATACTGTGAACCCTCCATATGTGTCATAGGTCTGTATCTATAGGTATGTCCATGTGATATGTTGTGTGCACGTAGTTCCACCAAAAGGGGATGACTATACATTACATGTCATTCAGTGTTAGGCCATGATCCTGGCAGCAGTTTTCCGTTGCAGTGAGGCCTGTCTGTAGGATGTGTGTGTCAGCTCGTGTAACGACTATGGAACTTAGTTAGCAGTCATTTGGGAACTTTCTCATCCACAACCCGCACATGTTTGCTTTTACATCTGAGAAATAAATGCCAAACAAGAGGGGTCCTAGGACAGAGGCCTGTGGGATACCACATGTGACTGGCATTGAGTCTGACATGGCTCCTACAATATCGATATTATGGATTCTGTATGTCAACCAGTGTGCAACCCATCATGTGACATATGTAGCAACATGTAAGCTAATGAGCTTGTCTATGATGCCTGAGTGGAATACTGTGTTGAAGTCCAGGTAGGCTGTATGGATTGCGTTGCCCTCATCAATGGCTGTAGTGACTGTTTTGAAAGGTCAACCAGGTTCAAAAGGCAGGATCAGCCCATCACAAAGGCAAACTGGCTGGGAACAAGTGTCTGTGGGTACCCAATATCGCTGTATATGCGTCCCATACTGAATCATTCCATAGCTTTGCAGACCAGGCTGGTTAAGCTTATAGTGCGGTAGTTCCCAGGGTCAGTAGAGGTGCCTCCTTAGTGGAGTGGGACCACTGTTGCTGTATGCCAGTGTTCAGGTACATATCCTGTAGTATGGCCAAGGTTAAATATCAGTCTTATATGCGGTTGTATGTCCTCTTGGAGTTCACGTAGCACACATCCAGGGATACCATCAGGTCACATTGATGCTGTGTGTTCTGCTTTGCTGAGGGCGGCCCTCACTTGGACATGTGAGATGATTGGGAGGTTACATTCAGCTGTGATAAGTATTTCTAAGTATGGGGGAGAAGGAGGGGGGATACATGCACCAAACCTGTCTGCAAGAATGTTGCCAATATCTGTGTGTTCAGTGAATGTTAAGTAGGTGTGTATTAACTCAGAGCATATCTGAGGCATTTGGTCCATATGTGTAACATAACTGAAGAAGGCCTTGTGGTTATCTATAGTGTTCGTGGCCATTTCCCTCCCAGAGTAAGCCGTGGATGTTGTTATGAAAGACCGTAGTTTATTACCAGTGCTGACCACAGATGCCTTCCCTTAATGTGAATCTGCTCTGTCCTGCAGTAGCCTCCTTCTATCGTTATACAATCTGCCTTTGGCTGGGGTCCACCGGACAGGATGCCTAACCTTTGTGCATAGGGTCTGGGTTAGAAATGTGTGTGCATGTTCCATGCAATCTTTGGGATGTCCGTGGGAAGCATTCGCAAAGGGGTCAGTAGTGTGGGTTGTGGCTTCCACTGGCCCAGTGGGCTGCATGGATACCATCTCAGTCCTAACAAGTGAATAACTGTCTAATCACATACATATCAAAGTAGTCTACTGTGCTGGTGGTGGTGGTGGTGGGATATGTATATCCAGGCCGAGTAACTTGTGTCCAGATCACACTAGTGGATGGCGTTCCACATACAGTACCTTGGTACTATGTTGTATGGAATGTGGCAGGTATTGTTGCACAGGTGTTGGCTGAGCACTGATATCTGGCCATGTACTTGTGTATCCACCAAGAGACACACACATGCTACAGCGTGGACTGCATCAACCTACCCTGTCCATTCTAGGAATTAAGAGTATGTTTGGGCTCCTATATTGTTGATTTGTTTGGCTCCCATTGGGTCTCCTAAAAGAGTTTAAAGCTGCCAGTGTTCTAGCCTCAACAGCCAGCTACCTCTCGCACCTTACCTCCCCCCTTGTTTTGTACTCACTTCTCCTTCCAGCCACTCTCTTCACCTTACTTTTTCTTTCACATTGCCCCCTCACTATCCTATCCCGTATTTCTATCCCCACTTGCTATCCTTTCCACCTGAACTACTTACTAAAATACCTTCCTCTCCCAGCTACTACCTTGCTGCTACTTTGGCTCCTTCTGGCCCTTTTCAGACTGTAAAGCTTATCACTGTCCTTTTTCTCTTGGTGACCTGCACTCTCTACCCTATTTGCCATCTATCAGCTTTCTTATCTTTTTCTGAATCCTTATCAGCAACCAGCTTTTTCTCTATCTTACCTCTGTCATTCCTCCTGTCCTCCTGCTGTATGCTTTACACTACCTCTATATTATTTAACACTGTTCAACTTACTGGTGCTCTCTAGTCTTATCCCTACCCTTTCCTACTAGACTTTCACCTAGCCTATTCTTACTTACCTGCATTTCTGATTGTCTCCTTCCTCATCTCTTCTTCTGTGGTTTCTACCTCCGTTAAGCCTCTTGGCTCACTCCGCTCCCCTCCCTACCCCCAATTCCCACCCACCCCCAGGGGTCCTACTCTTATAGCTCCCCAGCCACACCCCCTTTACCCTACTATCCTATCCCTCTCCTTCACCTGTATTTTTCTTAACCCACCCCTCTACACACCCCTCCTACTCTTACCTCTTCCTCTTGGTCCTCTCTACTACCTTTCCCACTACTTTAACCTTTCACCTCTCTTACTGTATATCTCCTTTATCCTTCCACTCTCTCCGCCAGTCTTACCCCTCTCTGGTACACTTTAGTATACTGTAGTTCCCCCCCTACCTTCTTAACAGGCATACTTCCTCCTACTTACCTTATCTCCCATATCTTTCTCTCTTCTCTCTCTCTTTTTCCTTATTTCTGTAAATAATGACTCCCTGTTGTCCAACACTCCTTATTCTATCAGTCCTACTCTTAACCACCCTATTTTCTACTTACCATCTTACCTTCTTTGAAACCTCACTTACCATCCTGCCTACTTCCACACAAAAACAAACCTCAACCATATACACCTTCACATCATACTCCAATACTAAATCCACCCCTAACTATCTTCTTGCTACATTTCACAGACTGTCTCACCTCAACTATATCCCACCCTCAGATAAAAACCTAAACTTCTAACCTTACTAAACAATAACATCATAAACAAACTAGGTAATCCTACCTTACTAGATGGTGACATTCACCCCAACCCAGGCCCAGCTGACCTCTCCCCTCAAATATGCTCTTCAAATCTTAATAATAAACTCCTCATTGGGCACCTTAACATTCAAAGTATAAACAATAAAATACCCCACCTTCATGCCCTCCTAGACACCTATTCTTTTGACATTCTATGCCTCTCAGAAACCTGGCTAAAATCAGGCACTAAGGACTCTGAGATAATACCCCAAGGCCATAACATACTTAGACAAGACCAAGCAAAACGTAAGGGTGGTGGAGTAGCAATCCTTTTTAAAAATCAACTTAACATCACTACTCTACCAACATGTCCAAACCAGGATAGTAAAATAGAAGCCATCACAACTAAACTCCAACTAAATGCTAAAAAAGCCCTTTACATCATATGCATGTATCTACCTCCAGGCAACAATATTCCAATATTAGAAGACTTTCTTAGTTGGGTTTCTACCACCTACCCACAGGAAACGATAATCCTAGGCGACTTTAACATAGACTGGAGTACTTTTAATGCTGAAAATCCATCCTCTCATATTAATCTACACGGTTTCTCCCAAACTATCACCTCTACTACTAGAATCAATAAGCACAGTAAAAGAGAGAGCATATTAGACTGGATACTCACAAACAATATTAACAAAATATATAAAGTAGGCACCTTGCCAGATGATATCAGTGATCACTCCCTAACTTATATTTCTAGAGAAAAGTCAGATTGTGTAAACACCCCTAATATCCGACAAATTCGCTCTACCAAGCATTTTAATATAGACCTTTTTCTAGCTGAACTCAGCATCTGTAACTGGAATTCCTTAAAAACACTTCCTCTTGAGGATGCAGTTTTATTCTTTAATACTACTTTCTTATCCATTCTTGATAGACATGCTCCAGAGCGATTAATTAGAATGAAGTCAAAAACTGTCCCATGGCTCTCCAAAGATACTAAAAAACTCATCCTCGCCAGAAATAAAGTTTGGACCAAATGGAGATGCCACAGAAATAGCCCAGATTTTCTTCACTTCCGCCAGCTTAGAAATCAGGCTAAAAAAGCTATAATCTCAGACAAGAAAAAATACTACTGTGAACTTTAGCAAACCCATCTTAATAACTCCAGACAATTTTGTTATCTGTGAATAGACTCCTCTCCCCAGGTACTGCCAAAACTCCCTCCCCACTAAATGCCAACCCAGACACTCCTCTCCTAACTGCAAATACTTTTAACTCTTTTTTTTCCGATACTATTCAATCCCTAGCTAGACAAATGAATACCAACAACTACTACCCCCCAAACAACCCAGCTAGCTCTTCTTACAACTTCTCTCTAAAACCTACACCTACTTCCTACATCTATAGACTCATTCACAAACTGAAACCTTGTACTCCTTCAGCTGATAAGCTCCCCTCACTTTTCCTCCAAAAAGAAGCCAAAGAAATTGCATACCCTATATCCATACTCATAAACAGAACTATCCAAGAGGGATCCATCCCAGATATCTGGAAAGTCTCTCATATTATTCCACTACATAAAGGCGGCAACTCTACTGACTACTCCAACTATAGACCAATTGCTCTCCTTTCACCCTTAGCAAAATTATGGAGAAATGCATTCACCAGCAACTAGTACAATATCTGTCTCTTCACAACATTATAGCACCCTGTCAGCATGGCTTTAGACCTCATCACAGCACCACCACTGCCCTTCTTTCTTTTATAGATACTATCAACAAAATCGCAACAATAATCTTCTCTCTTCTGCTCTTTTCATTGATCTCTCAAAAGCATTCGACATGGTCAATCACTCTCTCTTAACTAACATTCTTGAATCTCTCTCGCTTGATAACCTAGCTATTAAATGGTTTAGATCATATCTTAGCAACAGGCAGCAAGCAGTCATATGGGAAAACCATATCTCTTCTCTTTTGCCAATTTCCATCGGAGTTCCTCAGGGCTCCATTCTTGGTCCTCTTCTCTTCTCTCTCTTCATCAATGATCTTCATTCTGCTATCCCACAAGCGACATGCATTCAATATGCAGACGATTCGACCCTTATTTGTTCTGCTCCTTCCACCACAGAACTGATCTCACTTACCCAAAACATATTTAATACTGTTGAAACATGGTTCTCAAAATGATTCCTCCTACTTAATGCCAAAAAAACTAAACTTCTCCTTTTCACCCCACCACTGCATACCACCCCATTACATTTCTCCATCTCCTCTAACACTAACTCATCTCACCTGACTCTACAACAAAACTGCTAGGTATAACTATCGACAATAATCTCTTCTTCGATCAACACATTAATTACACCATCAAATTAGTTAACAGAAAAATAGGATCCCTATATAGAATTAAACCTTTTCTATCCCCAGCAACTAGAACCAAAATAGCCCAATCCCATCCCTTATCTTCACTACTATATGCCTCCTCTATTTATACCAATCTTAAAAAAAAGCAATCTAGCTAAATTAACAACCTGCTATAACAATATTGCCCGCTTTGCCACTGGTAACCCCTTCAGCACCCACCATTGCCTTAACTTAAAACTTCTAGGCTGGCTTGAATTCCAAAACTACTTTCTTATCCCCAACTCTACTGCACATAGTATACTTTATCAACCTGACAACACCCCAATTCTTTCTCAACTGATAATCCCCTATAACAATCTCAACTCCCTACGCTCTTCTCATAAACTAATGGCCAAAGCAATTAAGTCAAACAACTTTGCTGGTGACTGTCTTTTTACTAATACAGTAGGTAGAAACTGGAATCTTCTTCCTAGTGACATAACTCTGACTACATCTTTGCCTCTTTTCAAACAGAAAATTAAACTGTACTTCCAAAACCGCTGGCTCTGTTCCTGCAGTACACCTGACTAATTTATCTTATTTATTACTCTCTTACTCCTCTACTCCTCTCCTCTCCACTCCAACTCCTGTTTCTGATTCTACCACTATTAGAACTACAAGTATTATACTTTCTCTGTAAAATTGTTGGAATTGAAGAACAGTACCTTTCTTTTTTTGAGAAAACTTGTTACATTACTGTTGAATATCTCTCTTGCAGTGTTATTAATCCTTAAGTTGTATTTTTTTTTTAGCAATATATTTCTTATGTAATGTACTAGTAGAAAGTGGAGCTTTTCTCCTCGGGCCTCTGCTGAAAATGGACTTGTTATCCAGCCAGACTAGCCCGGTCAACAAATGTAAAATAAAAATAAAATAAAATATGGGCGTAGCAGTATATCACTACAGTTGAGTATCATGTATAGTATGTGTGCCATATATTGCTGACATAGTCTGCTGATATCCTGTTTGTGTTCTCTTCCAGGGACATGGCGCGTCAGCGTAATCCTGCCTACTCTGCAGCAGAAGATGAGGAGATACACCAGAGCCTGGTGCGGGATTATGACATACTGTTTTCCCGCACCAGCCAGAATCAGCAGGAGAGGGCTGCACTGTGGCAAGACCTTGTCAATAGGGTAAATGACATTGGCACGCATAATAGGACATATGAGCAGGTACGACATCACTGCAGTGGTTTAATCAGAAATGTCCATCAGCGTGCGTCTGATATCCACAGGCAACAGGTTGCCACAGGAGGTGGGGTGGCCACACATCCCCCCTCACCAGACTGGAGGGGCTACTCCTAAGTGTTGTGGCTCCAGCCCCAGAACAGCAACAGCAATACACCTGCATCATGATGGAGGCTGGATCCACACAGCACGACATGGAGCGTGCAGGTAATATGCCATATGTACACTTGACTGTTCTGTACACTGTTAGTTTATGCATGTGTAAGGTGTGTCTGTGGTATGTAGCTGTCAACATAGTATGTAATTGTGCAGGTGTGATATTGGGAATATCAGCAGCTGACATGTGAAAGGCAACTGGTGTACTACTGCACGGTATCATATGCAGTATCAATGGCACAGGTGTGCCCACTGACATTAATCTCCTCATTTCTGCAGGTCCCTCCGGTGTTACAGCAAGGCAGGCCATCCATGCTGGTGAGTGTGTTTTAACAATACCTATAATAGTCCTGATAGTGCTAGTCATACTAGTGTAACTCAGTAGTGCTCTGTGTGTATACTGCAGGGTGTGCATGTGTGCATGTGTGCCTGTGTCCACATGTGCATGTGTGCATGTGTGCCTGTGTCCATGTGTGCAAGTGTGCATGTGTGCCTGTGTCCACGTGTGCATGTGTGCATGTGAGCATGTGTCCACGTGTGCATGTGTGCATGTGCCCATGTGTCCACGTGTGCATGTGTCCCCATGTGCATGTGTGCATGTGTGCATGCGTGCATGTGTGCAGGCATGCCTGTGTCCATGTGTGCATGTGTGCATGTGTGCAAGTGTGCATGTGTACATGTGTGCACATGTGCATGTGCGCATGTGTGCATGTGTGCCTGTGTCCATGTGTGCATGTGTGCATGTGTGCACGTGTGCATGTGTGCATGTGCGCATAAGTGCATCACTGGTAACATTGTGTGGACACTGTAAACTGTGTTTCCTGTCTTCCTCCCACAGGGTCTGGTGCTGCTCTGGTGTCCTGCAGCAGGGAACCTGAATCTGGTGCCACAGGTACTGATAATGATGATATCTGTGTAATGGCACAGGAAGGTGTGTCAGGGTCCATCATTGGTCAGCCAATTGATAGTACACAGCTGTCAACCCCATCATTGCGCACAGTCATCCTGCCAGTACATCCTATGTCACCATTGTCCCTAGGTGATGGACAGGATACAGTGGGCATTGACCAGGGTAATGTGGTATCTGTGGCACATGCTTCCCCACACAGCAGCCATGGGCAGGGTCCTGCGATGGTACCACACAGACAGTTGCCCATGGGTTCTCGTGGGAGCATCCGTGGGCGTACTGCCTCTGGCAGACGTGCCCAAAGAGGTCTGTCAACCTCAGCTATGTTTCGGGCTGTCATGCAGGCACAGTCGCGTATGGAAAGGTACACCAGACAGGGTCTGAGGGAGCTGAGAGCATGTCGCACAGCCATGACTGACAGTATGCGTGACATCACGGATGCTATCCGTAATTTCACCGATGTCATAGACAAACATTGTGGGGACATATTACAGCAGTTCTACAACCACATGTCGACATGGCCGTATGCCAGCAACAGCAGCAGCTGGCAGTCGGCGCGGACGATAACAGGCCCGTGGATGCCCCCATAGTGCCAGCAGCAGCCCCAGAAATGCTGGGTCTGTGCTGTCATTGGAACGCCCCAGGAGACCACGTGCACGTGGCTCTGGACAGTCCCAACAGGGACCTGTGTCCAGTCAACACACTCCCGCTTCTGATGACAGTACCCAGTCTGGCTTAGTACTGGATACGGTCCGTAGCACCCCTGCCAGGCACAGGTACCATGTCCGTTTCCACAGACACTGATCTGTATGACCTGCCAGGTGCAGTCTGTGGCTGTCCACAAACTCCTGTATATGGCAGCCATGAGGTGGAACTGTGTGTGTGCATACACACATGTGAAATGTTAACAGCTAGGGCTACCACATACACGCACACACTGCACCAACAGTGCCCCACCCTGTACTGCTGTCCCTCACCAACACACATACACAGACATGTCAATTGGTGGTATCAGTGGCAGACTCAGGCATACCTAATTCACACCCTGTGCATATAATGAAACTGTGCCACCTCCTGCAAGCTCCAACATCAGTACAGGAACAGGTAAACACGTTGCTGATGCACAGGGTGACTACATAGAAATGTATTAGTAGTATCATGTTGGTAACAGTACAGTGTGCTGATATGACTGTGTGTATATCCCAGCATGCCTGATGCAGTAACTGTATGACTGTCCTGAATTGTTATCTACACCCATAGTACATACCAAAGTGTAACAGCTGCACATTATTGCATACCGGTGGTAAGGATGTCAACAGATAGCCACATACATGGGTAGCACAGGGGGGAAGCTAATGCAAGTAGTGATACGCAATGATGGACATGTACAGTAATGGTGGCAAGTTGCCCACAACGACTATGCAATGTGGATGTTTGCGCATGTTGATATGTGTGCAGTACCAATGTAATCCAAATCACAATTAACTATGACATAATATCAGTTCTACCATGGACATCTGAGCTGTGCATTCCTGGGTACATGTTGATAGTGCCTACATATTTGCACTGTTACCTACTGTTAATGTTACCCCTTCTTTGTTGTACAATGGACAACTTCCAGCCCTGCTTACTGTAGGTTTGTTTGCATGCATGTTCGCTTGGAGTTCCCTGGAACACTGCTTCCACCTGCAATGCAGAGTTACAGTGCTTCTGTGGACTCCTAGTGACATATGCATAGTGTACTATACGTATGTCAAGTTTACACATGACAGAACGTCACTGTCTGCCCTGTTCGCATGTACGTTGCCTGTGACACATTGCACATGTCTTACCTGGCATTTACCCACGTGTGCAGTCATATATGCCAGTGCTATGAAATCAGTAGCAGTACACCCACACATACACACCTTCAGTATGTTGTTCCCCATTGGCCCTATGTGTTGGTAATCACCATGGCAATCACACTACCATGGTAGCATGTGCAAAGGTAACCTGTGAATCACCTCTATGGTCCAGTTGTGGTTTATGTGAGCCATGTGGCAATGTCACAGCTGCCACATGTATGCAGTCAACACTCACCCCTGGCCAGGAACGTACAGCACATGTGTGGGATGCCACCACATAGCCAATCTGGGGACTGAGCACTCTGAACCCAGTAATGCCATACCCTGTCAGGTGGCATGACATACTACAGTGACTACAATACCAGTCTGACATAGGCCCACACTGACAGCAATCTGAACACACTGGGGCATACTTGGAGACTCACAATAGCATCCTGCCTGAGCATCACACACCTCCGCAGCTGGCACATAGGCATATGTTACGTCAGAACAGAGCACATGCCACAAATGGCACACACATCCCGTGTACCACACACTCACAGCCTGTAGGGCTACACAACACACCTGCTACAGATGTGTCAGGTACCTCTCTTGGCCGCTGCAGTGGGGTCCCACTCAACAGGCTGTACATGGTGAAGGTCACAGTGATATGCCTGTGGGGCACTATGGTCCACCACAAAACACATGCATACAGGTCAGTCAGAGGCATGGACACATATGACTCAGTCATTCACCATGCCACTATGGATGACCTGAGACATACCTCCCTGGACTACATGATAGGGAACATAGAAGGGATCTCTCAGCATGTGGCATGGGCCAGTATGAGCCTGATCTTGGTTGCCATCATACCCTCACCAGGTATGCTACCACTATATGTAGGAAGGGTGTTCTATGTCTACATTCTGCTCAATCTCCAATGTCATTCATAGGGTATCGTCTGGCTGTCAATGTGTGCTTACATGCTAGGGAAGCCACAATGATTTGCGAAGGGCAGCTTGCACATGACACCCATGGGCCATTGTATATTGGCGAAGCCCCTTGATACACACATAGTGCCTTTTGCTGCAGGACACGGATTACATAGCCACCTCCAAGGGTATCACACAGGATAGGACACTAACATTGATGCTGCACAACACCAGCAGTGTACACAGCAAGATGTATGCACTGGACACTGTCCTCAGCACGGTGAACTGCAATGTCTGTGCAGTACCAGAGTCCTGATTCATGGCTCACAGGTGCAACCCATCACTGCCAGGTTATACCTCATACCATGCCTGTCATCCCCTACACATGTAACACACATGAACAGGGGGGTGGTATCCCAAGGCACCACAGATACACAGACCTCCAGGTTGTTGGCACAGCACAAAGCATCAGGGCCTATTCATGTGCAGCTAAGAGTGTGTCGGACTGCCTTCTGGTTCATAGCCTGGCACACACAACCCTCCCATACACAGGAAACCCACCTATCCTCCATAACAACACTGGCAATATGACAGTCTCAAGAAATGTCTTTATATGGCTGGACTGCATCCAGCCAAACATTGTGCGTGAGCATTACTGTAGCTACAACACACTAGCTGAAAGGTTCCCAGCATGTGATCACTGAATTGCAGTGGAATAACATGTTACCACTCCCACAACAGGTGGGAACATGCAGCACCTGTTCATCGACTACATGTAGACTATATGGCCCAGACCAGATGTGTATCCCCTGCTGTAGGTATTTTACCATATACAACCCACACTGTATAGACACATACTGCGTGCGGCCCCTGCACAATAAGACACAGTCATATTGTTATGCATTGCGAATACCATTTATCCACTCGAGGCACGTGTCAGACATGGTAACTACTGCAGGTCACAGGTATTTATGTGTATGTGTCACACACATACATCATGTGTGCATTGCCATTGCTGGTTTAGGCAATGGCATGCATTGTTATGCACAAAGACCCACACAAGGTCATAATGTGTGACACAACCACACGTGGCAGTTGTGGGTTTCCAAAAATACCTATCTTTACTCTGACAATGGTAATAGACCCAGTAGCGGAGCGCACTATTGGCATTACTGGCCAAGTAGCCCTGTTTGGCTGTGCTGATAGTGTGGTGACATCCCCTGTGTTTACTGGGGGAATATGCAGCATCTGGTGTATTGTAGTATTTGCCAAAAGGATCTGTTCTCTCATAGTTGCAATTACACACACCCTACTACCCCCCCCACACACACACATGTGCCATTTGCAGGATTCATACCCCGACCTAACTATGTCACGACACGTGAGAGATACGCATTAGCGAAGTACACTATTCGGATTACTAAGAGGTTCCTCTTCTCCGGCTGTACTTATAGGGTGCTGACATCATCAGTGTTTGGAAAGGGTAATGTGCATCATGTAGTGTGATCTCCTGATTGCCAAAAAGAACATGTTTTTCATACAGAATTGCACACACACAAACTCCCCACATCCAAACACACACACACTTACAGGTTTCAAACTCCTACCTAACTATGTTATGACACTTGAAAGAGACGCTTTATCAGAGTGCGCTATTCGGATTACTGGGAGGTGTTCCTTCTCCAGCTGTATGTATAGGGTGCTGACATCATCAGTGTTTGGAAAGGGTAATGTGGATCATGTAGTCTGATCTCCTGATTGCAAAACAGCACATGTCTTTCATACAGAATTGCACACACACAAACTCCTCACATCCAAACACACGCACTTGCCATTTGCAGGTTTCAAACTCCTAACTAACTATGTGATGACACTTGAGAGAGATGCATTAGCAGAGCATGCTATTTGAATTAATGGGAGGTTTCCCTTCTCCTGCTGTACTTATAGGGTGCTGACATCATCCGTGCTTAGATAGGGGAATGTGCATCCTGTAAAGTGCTTTCACAGTTGCCAAAAGGGACATCTCCCTCACACAGACTTGCACACACACTAACCCCCCTCCACACACACTGGGCAGTTGCAGGATTCAAACCGCTACCTAACTATGTTATGACACTCATGACAGACGCATTAGCAGAGCGCGCTATTCGAATTCCTGGGAGGTTTCACTTCTCCTGCTGTACTTATAGGGTGCTGACATCATCCGTGCTTAGATAGGGGAATGTACATCCTGTAGAGTGCTTTCACAGTTGCCAAAAGGGACATCTCCCTCACACAGACTTGCACACACATCAACCCCGCTCACCCACACACACACACTGAGCATTTGCATGGTTCAAACTCCTACCTACCTACATTATGACACTTGAGGGAGACGCATTAGCAGAGCGTGCTAACCAAATTACTGGGCATCTGGTCTGCACCTGCAGTATTTATAGGGTGCTGACATCTTTATTTCTACAGAGGTATGTACATCTAGTACTACCTGAAAGGGTGGGGGATAGCATATATATGCATTTGCAGCCACCTACGTCAGGGTCAGATATGCACATCGCACTGGTAGGTTATGTTCTATACCATGCTTCGTGACCACAGGACCTGTAACACACAACACAGCCAGTTCAGAACACCACTCCCACATCCAGGACACACACTTTGCTTCCCTGGGAACAGTGCCGGGATATGCAGGTGTTCACATACACCATTCCAGTTGTTAACATCAGGTACAGGCATATTGTGTGTGGGAACTACTCAGGCCTCTACCACTTTACCCTACAGCCACTACAATTTGTGGGTCCATGTGCTATGGCAGAACCACTCACCACAGCCACATGGGGGAATACATATTGCACCTGTCCATCTGCAACATGGGTACTCACTGTTCCACACCAGAGGTAGACCACCATTATTGATATCTGACCATACCCACCTTTCCCTGGACATCCATATCTCATCCCCACCCCCAGGCAAGGTTGACACTGCAAACACACTGTATTTAGCACAAGCAGACTCTACACTTGTGAAGACTGGGGTGGACAACTTCAAAGGATCCATGCTGGGGGACTATACTGGCCACTCTGCATAATTCTTGACAATTGCATTCTATGAGCATATGTAAGGTTTGCATTGATCATGCTATCCCACATATACCCATGACTGCTCCACAACAAGACACCTGTCAGGTGTACACCAGCCATATATGAGCCGTCCAACAGACAGAGTGAGCTAATACATTGCAGAGCTGTAGCCCACAGAGGGAGGACATCTGTGAACAGTACCGGCACGACACTTCATTCCCACATAATCATCACAACACAGTGTTGACAGTGGAATTGTCCAGACAATGCAGATAGGGCTCCCCTCAGTCTGTTATTGATGCCCACTTACTGTTAGAGGTCCTTAGCAACCCTCTTCCAGCACACACCAACAACATGGCTGTGGCTTAGCACATTCAAACCCTGGGATCTCCACTGTGCCCCTGCTTGACAGAGACCCAGTTCACTAGCCTCACACGTCGCCTTATGTGACCTACTTTACAGTGGCACAGTAGCCTACTGTACTGGGGATGCAGATGCCAAGCACACTCTGGCTAAGCTGTCATTCCCTAGGGCAACAAGCCTAGTATTGACCTCTACACCCATATGTTCAATTGTCAGATGCACAATATTTGTTGTGCTGTTAGACTGTTTGCAGGTCTTTATTGCCATAGCATTCCCTGTTCCTATGAACAACTTGTGTATATGTGGAAGATGTTTGAATATGAGGGTGATCCACTATATCACTTATGTCTCTGTAGTCATTTACTGTGTGCACTGGGCAGATTGCTGTGTTGTGGTTGGTTCCTGGAATGACGCGTATAAATACCAGATATGTGTGGCCAACTGCTAAACGGAGATATGGCCTAAGTGTGTGAGCATGCCCAGTTCAGCCTTTCCATGGCATGTTGTCTGACATCTGCCTCATTTATCAAAGTGTGCGAGCATGCCCAGTGTGAGCTTTCCATATGTTGAACTCTGAAGTCCACCACATATTTGGGTGTGTGTGAACTTCAACAATATCTCACGTTTATGGTTCTGTGTTGGGTGTCATGTTGTGTACTAACTGGCCAACTGCTTCCTATCTGCCACAACAGGGATTATACTGTGCCTGCAGGGATTGCATGGGATACTTTGCATACAGTTGTCAACATCCTTTCATAATGACCTAACACTGTAGTACCGTATAGTGTACTGGTTCAGTACTTTCACTGTGGTGGACAGTATCCTGGGCTTTCGTCCTATCACTGCTTGACATCTTCATAGTGAGCACAACAGACTGTGTAGGGGCCAGTTGTGCACATATGACCATGTTACATTATGTTCAGATATGGACTACCTACACCAGGCTTGTCCAACATTGGTAGTGTATTCCACAACATAGATGGACATTGGCAAACACTAGTGATGTTCTCTAGGCCATTTCTGATGCTAGTCACAGTGTGTTTGTCCTTTGACACACATTGTAACTGGAGTTTGCCATGACATATGTCATGGTTAGTATACTGCGCCTCCGTCTACCTCTGACATAACAGTGATACCCAGGGTTAACCTACCATCTCCCATCCACTCATCGGGATTCCTCTTGAGGGGTGTCGATAGGTGACTCTCTGGCTAACCTGTACTGGGAGTTTACTCAAGAGTGGGGGTGCCTTCTGTGTTATGGATTATTCTGTACAGCTTGTCTTATGTATGTCAGTGCTGGGGTTCAGGTCTCTCATCTGCATAGCTCACTGCCATTCAGATTGTACAAGGTGCAGCATGTTCACTGATTCTAGCTTGGACATGGCTTCATACATCAGGCACAGCTTGCCTCTGGGTGGGCAGTATGGCAGTGTGTGGAGCTGCAGTTTGTTTACTCAGGCAACACATGGCATCTGTTCATGCTCTTTGCTACTCCTGGTGGGGTACTGTTGTGGACTTTACAGTTGATGGAGGTGTCTGCTGAGGTATATCCCACAGAGGCTATTGTAGTCAATTGTGACGCTGATGAAGGATGACTGCAGAGCCACAGTGACCTCCCCTTATCTACATCTGACAACCTTCATGATTGGGTGGGTATATGGTATCTTTCTGTGAACACTACAGCCACATGTTTGTCCAATGCAGGATATCTATCACCTTGTGTCCCCAGGTCTCTCATTACATGTTAGGTACGTAATGGGTTAACACCTGTGTGGTAATTTGTGGGCACTTACTGTATATCCACGGTGGTTGTCTATACACAGTTCTACAATTAGCTTGCTGACATGGCTATAGCTCCAGTTGTCTGTTTCTATGTGGCCCTTTTGTGGGTTGCTTGTGTCAGCTGGGGGTCAGATATGGTGGGCTGTTTGTTCTCCTCTGCATACATGTTCAGTCACAGTCCTTCCATGTTGGCCTGTACCTATGGGACATATATACGGAACGGGGGGGGTCCCAGGACCAAGCCTTGTGGGATGCCACTCATATCTGCTTTGTAGTCTGACATGGATGCAGCATGTCTGACCATGTCAGTTCTGTCCTTGGTCTGGTTTGCAACCCCTCTACTGACATAGGGGTTTATATTTAAGCTGGTGAACGTATCCATACTGAACTCGTAGGGTATTGTCTGGAAGCATATGCATGGTCCAGCTATGCTGTGTGGACCACATTGCCCTCATCAATGACCTTAATGACTGTTTCAAATGGGTCAAACATGGTTAGGGGCAGGATCTGCAGTTATAACAGCCACACTGTGTAGGGTCCGGTGTCAGTAGGTCCATGATAGCTTTATGTCTGCGGTACATACTGATCCTTTCCATAGCTGTGCAGACCAAGCTTGTCAGGATCCTGGGGTGGTAGTTTGCAGTATCCATTCAGGCAACACCTTTGTTGTGAAGGACCACTGTTGTTGTACACTGCTCTTTGGGTACATATCCTGTGGTAAGGCTGACATTGGGCAGTAGTGTGATTTGGCATTCCATTATGGCCTCAGCCCAGGACACCATCACATACCTTTGCTGCTGTGTGTTTTGCTTTGCAGATGATGGCTGTTACCTCAGCATCTGCAATGTCAGGGGACCAGCAGTCTGCTGGGATAGATATTTTGCATTCTGGGGGGGGAGGGGTTGCACTGAACCTGTCAGGTTGTATGTTGGTAATATGTGTGTGTGTTTGGTATGTTGTTTGTAATATCTGTGTGATTCGGAGCATATCTGTGAATTCCCAACATGGTTCCTACCATCAGTTAAGTAAGCCTTGTGATTATCCTTAGTGTCCTGTACAATTTGTATCTTCATAGGTTCATGGGTTCATACTAGGCTATCCACCCTAGGGCATTAGTAAGCCAAGCCAGAGTGTGTGTGTCTTTCGCCGTCCCTTGCTATGTGACTATTATGGCCATTTATGATTTTCTTTACTGTGCCTCTGTCTGGACGTGACACAGTGAAGACCCCCAGTGTACATGTACGATCATCCATCCACTTGGCAATATTCCTGTTGAGGGGTGTCAGTGAGGGGCTCTGCCTAACATGGATTGGGATCCTGTTTCTGGGTGTGGGGAGCCTCTGGGTTATGCATCTGTCCCTCCAGCACATCCTATTTCATTATGTGTTGAGGCTGACATCTGTCACTCTCACAGCTCCAATGGCTTTGATTTCCTGTGGTAGAGCATGTCCATTACTCCTGTGTTGGACATGGCCTTGTACAACAGACATACAATGCCTCTGTGTAGGCAGTCTGTGACTGCATTCAGCTGGGGTGTCTACAGCCAGGCAGCATATGACATATATTTGACACCCTTTATCCTTTTGGTGGGGTACCTTTGAGGTCTTCCGAACTGCTGCAGGTGTCAGGTACGGTACATCCCATATGAGTCATTGTACTAGATTATGGGTCTGATAAGGGAACAGTACAGGGGCACAGTGACCTCTGTTGATGTAGATGTGAATCCTTTCATGATACGGTGTCCAATATAGACAGTCTTCCTAGCCACATTAGCATTGTGAGTGTCACATGACAGGTTACTGTCGACTTGTGTCCCTAGGTCCCTGATTACTCCTTGCATACATAATGGTTTACCACCTATGTGGTAATTTGTGAGTACCTTGTCTGGTATTTGGTGGGACATTCATACTGTCCAGTGTCTTCAGGATGTCTGGGTGGGGTTCTTGTGTGTGAGAGTGTGGTCTGTTGCATGGTACAGACTGTACAGCAGCTTTGACTACACTTAGGTGCACATGGGTGGTCTCCGCTGCTTCATGCATTGTCAGTTACCTGGCCGTATGGGTGTCTGTGCTGCATATGGATACTCCCCCTCCTTTGATGTTTTGGTCCAGGTGTTGGGGCCATAACGCATGATATGTGATATAACCTGGTAGTGCTGGTGTGCTATCAGTAGGCTTGCAGCAGGCTTCTGTCACTGCACAGACATCGATGTTCTCCATACTGGGAAGTGCCTCAGGGGCATGCATATTGCAGTTTACACATCTGGCATTGGTCAGCATTACCCTTATGTTTCTTACCACTTATGTTTTCTAGGGTGGTGGGTTAGTCTACATACGGCTCTATGGAGGTGGCAAAGGCCTTATCCAGTATCCAGACGCCCAGGGGTAACAGGTGCAAGCCATCCCTGGAACAGCAGCATGGCTTGTCATGCATGACATCTCAAGCAGACAGACATTAGACCCTCTTGGACTGACAGCTGTAACTGTGCCACCTGTTAAGGCTGATCATTCTGTGTTTGTACTGTGGCATCATTCTTGGTAAGGGTTGGATGCTGCAAATGGCCAGTGTCATACCGGCCTGGAGTACATACTCAGAGAGCTCATCCATGTCTCTTTTCATGTAGTCCAGGGAGGTACATCTCAGGTCATTCACACCAGCATGGACAATGAGTGCATCATATTTCTGCTTGCTTTGGGGTGACCTGCGTACTTGTATTATGTGGCATATTGTGGCAGCCTACAGGCAGCTTACTGTACCCTTTCCCTTGTTCAGTCTGGTGAGTGGGACAGCAGTGTGTCTGCCCATACAGACACCTATTACAACTGTATCAGGCATGTTGTTTCTCCTTCTGGCCTGTGACTGTTTGGCACACCAGCTTTGTGTACTATGTGTTGCATGTGCTATGTTTGGAGGTTGTGGTTGCTTGAGATCTGCTTTGGAGGCTTCTGTTGGTGTGGTGTGTTTGTAATTAGGGCCTCCAGGAATGTTTTTCTGTGTTTATGTGTTTGGTTTACAGTTGTGATAGGTCTATGTGGGACTGGGTTTGTGGTGTATGTGGTTACCTTCTCCTCCTGACTAGTTTTGACAGTACTGAGTTGGGGGAGCTCAGCCTCCAGTTTGGATAAATGGTTGCATCTCTCACATATATTTGTATTTATTGGGGGGAGTTGTGGGTTGTCTGTGTACTTGGGGCAGGTGTCACATTGCCTCTGGATTCACAGATTCTACTTGTTGTGGCTGGCCTTAGTAGATTGTATGTGTGGACATATTTTATTGCCATACTACTGATCAGTGATTACTTCCCTTTTTATGTTTGCTCTATCATGTAGTAGCTTCCTCATTCTCTTGCATGGTTTGGTAATGGCTGGAGTCCAGCATGCCAGATGCCTGCGTGTATGGCATTGTGTCTTGTTGTTATTTGTGATTGCATACTCCAAGCATTCCTGGCTGTGTTCATGGAATGCCTGTATAACATGTTCTGCGGTGTGTCCCATATTCTGCACTTGCACAGGGCCTTTCGTGGATTCCACATCGGTTTGGTGGGGTGCAATCTATGCTTTACACATGCTTTTCACTGTGGTTTTCTGGCCAGGGACTGTGGTCAGGATGTGTCTATCCAGTGTAATTACTCTATGGTCTGGTCTTACCAGTGAGGGGTACACTTCTCATCTTGCCATCCAGTACACATGTTGCTGATTATCACATCCAGTATGTTTACCCCTCTTGTGGGAGTGGTACATTGTTCCTGGGCATTTTGGTTTATGGATTCTGGGAACTTTTCTCCTACTGTGTTGGTGCTAGTATAATGCTCCCAGTGTATGTCTGGGTATTTTCAGTCAAGCAATATAATGTGGTTTGGGGGGGCTTGATATATTCATGTATTCCAACATAGGCCAGGTGCAGTTCCTAGTATTAGGACAGTAGTCTGCAGCAGGCTATATACTGGGAGGCGGTTTTAGCCATTGGTATTTGACCATGGCTAATCCATGCTGCTTCTTGTTGTGGTACCAACATAGGGGTGTGGTTATCCTTGACATTTATTGCTAGTCACCCTCCTTTTGTAGCTTGTTCCATGTTTTGTGGCTGTACAGCACAGTATGAGGTGTAACCTGGTAGTGTTAGGGTGCTGATGTGAGCCTTGACCCAGTTTTCTATTACAGGACTGATATCAACATTCTCCATACTGTGTGCGTTTACACTGCACGCATCTTGCTGTTTAGACTTCTGGCATTGGGTAGCATTACATCTAGGTTCCTATCCCTTGTGGTATCTATGACGGTGGGTTTGTGTTTTGAGACTTACCTATTCAGGGCATGCTGTGGGCACTGATAGCTTTTGCCAGTATCCATGGGGCCTGGACTGATAGGTGCACGCCACCCCTAGCAGGTGGTGCATCATGTCATGCTCCGCATGTCTTCCCAGGCTGAAACACATTGGCTCCCCTTTGACTAACTACATTACTTCAGCCATTTATTGCAATTGATCATCCCATCGTCATTTTGTGGCTTCATGCTTGGTGAGGGTGGATGTTAGTCAGGGTCCTCAGGTGTGCATATAGTACATGGTGTTACATTACTTAACACATGGCATTCATGCCTCAGGTGGTGCTGCAGGGCTGCCTCTGTCGGATGCGCATATTACACTCCCTGTACATGTTTGTGAGCAGGTCATGTCATTTTAGGCATCCCTGTTATTATTTGGGTGAGTCAGAGGGGGTATCATTCCCAGGGTTCCTACTGAGCCAGTGTATGTGCTATGCGTTACCTCTTTGCCAAGGCCAGGGCATACTGGGCACGCCTCCTTCTGCCTACTGGGGCAGACTCAGGTTGTTCCTCCTCCGAGTCATGCTCTACCTGTGATGGCCTTGGCAATGGTGGGGGGCTGTTTGGCCCAGCCCTATGCTGGTCCTGCTGCAGCTGTTTTCGCAAGATCATATTATGTAGCATAGCACATACCATGACAATTTGGGTACATGTAGTTGGTGAGTACTGCAAGGCTCCACTAGATGTGTTCAGACACTGGAACCGTGACTTGAGCAGCCCAAACACACGCTCTATTACATTACGTGTTTGTGCGTGTGCCTCATTATGGCATTCCTGTTCAGGTGTGTGTGCGTTTCTGATGGGTGTCATCAGCCACGGCTCCAGTGCATAACCTGCATCCCCCACTAGGTGTCTGTGTGGGATGTCCCCATTGGCAAATGTCTGGTACAGCTGCGTCAAATGCCAGATGTGGGAATCATGGTAGCTCCCAGGGCAGCCAGCACACACATTCATTATTATGCCCTGGGCATCACACACTACCTGGCAGTTGATGGAGGGGAAGCCCTTGCGGTTAATGTAGGCCTTACCCCGCTCACCGGCTGGTGCTTTGATGCGTATGTACGTGCAGTCTATTGCACCCACTACCTCAGGGTATTCCGCTATTTGCTGGAAGAGACGATATTGCTGGCCAATACCTCACGGGCATTGGGGAAATATACATGATCACCGACATGTGCTGACATGGCATCCAGGAACTGGTGCAGTACCCTGGAGGCTGATGCCTGTGATATCCCCATCATATCACCAGTTGGTCTCTGGAAGGTACCTGTTGCTAGTATTCTTAGGCCAACACATACCTTGGTTTCCACTGGGATGGGTTCCCCTCTGTTGGTTCTGTGTGTGAGGCGTGGCCTGCACAGCTCGACTATTTGCTGCAGGAGCTCTCTGTCCACTCTATAGCGCTCTACTATCTCCAGCTCATGTAACCTGTGGTAGGTGACCCTGGGCCTGTACACTCTTCTCCGTCTCCTCACTGTAGGTTGTCTGGCACCATCTGCATTGTCACCATCCTCAGCAAGTCGCCTATGTCTAATTATGACAGCTATGGCAGCCCCTAACATTTCTGCTCTGAGTTCAGCTTTTTCAGTTTTCACTTCTAATAGCTTACTCCTGTCTTGCAGTGTCACTTGAGAGAAACATCCTGCACTGCTGTTCGCAGAGTTTTAAGTGCTGGGCTGGGCTACTATTCTGCTTGTGTAATTGCCTGCTTCTAATTGTTTTCACCTGCTAGCTCCAGCAGTATTCCCTGCTAGCTTCCTACTAAATCTGTTGCTTCCTTTTTCCTTTCTGTTTCTTCAGGGGGGAGCAGCGTGCATACCAGCAGAAACGCGCTCACAGTGGCTTACACGTGTGCACACATGCTTACACTGTTCAGGATCTATCTATTCGGGTTAAAACACATGCACACCAGCGCAAATAGTCTTACAAGTCTGCCAACAGGCTCCCACATGCTCAGTCTGCCCTACACGCGCGCACACCAGCGCAAACAGTGTTAAACATCTACCAACACGCTCCCACATGCTCAGTCTGCCTTACACGCGGGCACACTGCCCTACTTGCGCTTCATGGCGTGCACACGTGCGCATGCACGACCAGCAAGAAACTTTGGTGTAAGTAACAGTGTACACCTTCCATTTCTTGACTTTCCCACACTTATCTTGCGGCACTCCTCTTTCCCTGATCTGTGTATAAGTAACAGTGTACACCTTCCATTTCTTGACTTTCCCATGCTTATCTTGCGGCACTCCTCTTTCCCTGATCTGTGTATAAGTAACAGTGTACACCTTCCATTTCTTGACTTTCCCATGCTTATCTTGCGGCACTCCTCTTTCCCTGATCTGTGTATAAGTAACAGTGTACACCTTCCATTTCTTGACTTTCCCATGCTTATCTTGCGGCACTCCTCTTTCCCTGATCTGTGTATAATTACAGTGTACACCTTCCATTTCTTGACTTTCCCACACTTATCTTGTGGCACTCCTCTTTCCCTGATCTGTGTATAAGTAACAATGTACACCTTCCATTTCTTGACTTTCCCATGCTTATCGTGAGCACTCCTCTTTCCCTGATCTGTGTATAAGTAACAGTGTACACCTTCCATTTCTTGACTTTCCCATGCTTATCTTGCGGCACTCCTCTTTCCCTGATCTGTGTATAAGTAACAGTGTACACCTTCCATTTCTTGACTTTCCCACACTTATCTTGTGGCACTCCTCTTTCCCTGATCTGTGTATAAGTAACAGTGTACACCTTCCATTTCTTGACTTTCCCATGCTTATCTTGTGGCACTCCTCTTTCCCTGATCTGTGTATAAGTAACAGTGTACACCTTCCATTTCTTGACTTTCCCACACTTATCTTGTGGCACTCCTCTTTCCCTGATCTGTGTATAAGTAACAGTGTACACCTTCCATTTCTTGACTTTCCCATGCTTATCTTGAGGCACTCCTCTTTTCCTGATCTGTGTATAAGTAACAGTGTACAACTTCCATTTCTTGACTTTCCCATGCTTATCTTGCGGCACTCCTCTTTCCCTGATCTGTGTATAAGTAACAGTGTACACCTTCCATTTCTTGACTTTCCCATGCTTATCTTGTGGCGCTCCTCTTTCCCTGATCTGTGTGTAAGTAACAGTGTACACCTTCCATTTCTTGACTTTCCCATGCTTATCTTGCGGCACTCCTCTTTCCCTGATCTGTGTATAAGTAACAGTGTACACCTTCCATTTCGTGACTTTCCCATGCTTATCTTGCGGCACTCCTCTTTCCCTGATCTGTGTATAAGTAACAGTGTACACCTTCCATTTCTTGACTTTCCCATGCTTATCTTGTGGCACTCCTCTTTCCCTCATCTGTGTCTGTCATCTGTCATGTTACACTGACCTCCAATGAACTGCATTTCTTTCTACCATTCCCCACCTGTGATGTCACCTATCTCCTACTCTATTCCTCCCCCTTATGTATCTCTTACACTACTCAGACTGTGCTCATTTGCTATGTGACTGTGGTATTCAGTATCCTAACCCTCATTTACATGAGATTGCCTACTAATGCTTAGTTACATGTCTTAGACTCAGCTTCCCCCCTTAGCAACCACTACACGGTGGCCATGTTGTTTTTGGTCTGCTGGTCCCTGCATTGTCATTCCATGTATTGCATAAAACCCACATTTGTGGGTTTATAACCTTCATTTTTATGTTTTATACAGCACAGCTCATTTGCACGGGGCTGCGCTGCGTTTAAACATCGGCGATCGCCGAATAAAAAAAAATATATTTTTAATTTTTGCATCGGTTTACCTTGCCAATGGCCACATATTTGACCATTGGCATGCTGCCTGACACATATGCACCCTTTATTTGGAGCTGAAATGGCTCAGTTGTGATTTTTGCAGACACGTACTCAGTTGTCAACTGAGTACATTTCTGCAGCTAAAACGTCTCTTACATGGGCTGGTTTCTGCTTCGTGGTTCGCTAATATACCTCATTTGCATACCTTTCAGCTGCAAGTGAGGTATTTAGCATATCCACGCCCAGTCTGTGTAAGAGACATTTTAGCTGGTCTCTTACACGGAGTTTCGGGCTGTTCCTGGATCGCGAGGCTTGCATGGAGTGTTACACATCACTTACACTCCGTGCAAGCCTTCGTGAATCCTGCCCTATGTTTATGTTGTCAAGAAGACAAAATTAAGGAACATTTGTTTTTGAAATATAAACAGTAAAAATGTTATGGGAAAAACTACATAAAGAAGATTTTTGAAGATATAAAAGAAGTGGCTAAAATAAACATGGATATGATTAAATATGGATATTATAAGAATAGAAGTAAAGAACATGTTAAAAGAATGAATAATAGGGTATTTTATGTTATATGGGATATATGAAATGAAAGAATAGATTAGATTATGTTTAATGGTAAATGGGTTTTAGCAACAATATTAAGTAAAATCAGATGGTGGCTATGGAAAAAGGAGTGAAGGTCTAATAAAGATGAACATTTAGTATGACTGTATGGGAAATTATGAATATGTGCAAACAGCATAGTATATTTACTGTATATGTTTGTACATATGTAAATATTTGTAAATATGTAAATATTTTGTAGATAAGAGTTATTTTTATATATAAATGAAGCCCCCCCCCCTACTAATTTCAGTAAGTGCTTTAGGATATTTTACATCCATCTGAGCTACTACCAACTCAGGCAAATAGAGCCTCATCTGAGGGACAATGTACTTAAGAGTGCAGACCAGGTACGTATCTGCAGAATGATAGTGATGGGGTGTGTGAGAGTGCATATGTTTATGATAGCATTTGTTAGTGTGTGCATGTCTGTAGGGGTATGAGTGGGCTTGGGTGAATGTGTACATGTGTGTGTATGTGTCTGCTTGGGTGTTTAGTTATATACCCTGCCCCCTTCTGATTTCCCAGACTTTATAAATCTTTTATACAAACTACAGTTCTATAACTATCATTAACCAATTAGTTGATATGATTAGAAAAACTCAAAGCTGGATCTATCCATATACTTAGGTCTTTAAATGAATGTACAGTTTCAATCAGTGTGTGCTGTATTAAATATTCACCTTTCAATTTATGTCTCCCAAATCTCATATGATTAGTTTTTGATGTATTTATCAGCATCTTGTACTCCTGTGCCCAAATGGTCACTTTAGAGAAATTCTTTTGCAGACATGTAATCAGTTTACCCAATTTCCAGTCATCTGCATACAGACTGTAGAACACCTCAGATGAAAAAGATGGGTTTGAAAGATAAAAGTATGGGTCTAGGATACAGCTCTGTGGGGTACCCTGACAGTAACCAAGAATTTCACTTGTCCAATTTCTGTATGATTACTTGTCATGTCCTATTGTAAGCCATACAGGCATCCATCAATACTTAGTTGTTCTAATTTATTGATCAGTGTTTTATGTATTACCCTGTCAAATGGTGATGTTAAATCTGTATAAATTACATCACAGCACAATTTTTCATTCATTGCTCTTATAATATTGTTATAGAACATTAGGTTTCAAGTGGTAATAGATCTATTTTCAACATATGCATGCTAATATATGGATTCAAGTCCAACCTTTTCAGTTTTGACAGTAACTTATCCAATATTACCTTTCCCTTTACTTTTCCACATCATGAAAGTAGACTTAAGGTTTGTATGACTCGGGGTTTGTCGTACTCCCTTTTCCCTTAAAGATAAACAGGTTTAATAAGTGCATGTCTCTAGCCTTGAGGACCTAGTAAACCTAGTAAATAATAGATATACTGGTACAGTAAGTTCTTGCTGAAGTGTTCTGAGGTCATTATTACTAATTCTGTCTCTTCCCTGTGCTTTATTTGTTTCTGGTCTGCATAGTTGTATTTCAATATAATCTAATTTGATATCAGTATCTGAGGTTACCTGGATGTCACTAGGACAACTTATCACTCCCTTTGTGAAGCCAAACTATAGGCCTCCATTTATAAAAAATGACACAAAGTGCCTATCTCTTGTTTTCCCGCCTTACTGAGCTAGAGTAGTCCAGTTTCAGAGCTTGCTGATCCCTGGACTTTGTTTGCAGTTCCTGCTACTGATTCTTTGCCAAATTTGGAGGTAGGAAGTTCCTTTGCTTACCAGTGGGAGTGGGAAGCATTGAGCTGCCTGTTGGTCCAGTTTTGTGAGGTTTCAGCCAGTAACTTGTAGTCTATTGGTCGTTTTGGGCCATTTCCTAGCTTCTTTCAGCCCCCTGATATAAAACACGCTAAACGCTTCTTGCGCGATTTAGCGGAGTTGCCACTGTTGCACACTAGGGCAGCGCGGTTAAGCAGGTTTAAACTATTCGGCTACCTAAAGTCCACTCTTCAAATTTTCCTTAAAACTACCTTCCTCGAACTATACTACTGATCTAATCAGCGTATCCTATAACTAAAAGATCATCTCTACCTGACTCCGAGTAGACTATTCTTTATCTGTTAAACCTAGCACTTGCTCCTACAGTACTTATCACCTTGATACACCACTCTTGTTATAGATAGTACCCCAAAAGGCAAACCCCATTTCTCGGTCACCCACACCCCGGAATCTCTTTTAAAGTTTTTTGTCTATTCCTTCTAGCATGTCGAGGATCAGTTGCTAGTGTCCTCTCCTGCTCAGCTGGTGAACCTGGGAATATTGAGGCAATGTTACAATTGCCTCATGTACACAGACAACCCTCTCCTCCTCCCACAAAACACAAATACATGCGAGAGATGCAACTATACGGCCAAACTGGAGGCTGAGCTCTCTCAACATAGGACTGGCAAGACCAGACAGGAGGAGAAGGTTACCACACACACTATAGACCCAGTCTCACATAGTACCATCACAACCTCAAATCATACACATAAACACACAAAGACATACTCGGAGGCTCTGATCAAAAATCTACCAAAACAGCAGAGGCCACCAAAGCAGACACCCAAACAACTACCACCTCAGAACACAACACCTGAAACACATAGACCTCACAGTCAGAGTGTCAAACAGTCACAGCCCTTAAGGCCAAACACAATGCCAGACACACTAGTCATTGGTGACTCCATAGTCAGACACACTGACGTCCCTCTCACCAGACTGAGTAAGGAGAGGGTTACAGTAAGCTGCCTGTCGGGCGCTAGAATCCGCCACATAACGCAAGCACTCAGGTCTCTCAACAGCAAGTACAAATACGACTCAGTAATTGTCCACGCTGGTGTAAATGACCTGAGACGTACCTCCTTGGACTACATGAAAAGAGACATTGAGGAGCTCTCTGATTATGTAGCCCAGGCAGGTATGACCCTGACCTTGAGCAGTATCCTACCTTCACCAAGAATGATGCCACAATACAGAGATAAGATGATAAGCTTTAACAATTGGCTTAAACTCTGGTGTCACTCAAAGGGGATCCAATGTCTGTCTGCTTGGGATGACATGCTGGACAAGCCACGTTGCTTCGCAAGGGACAGCTTGCACCTGTCACCCCTGGGATTCCGGATATTGGCAAAGGCTCTTGCCAACCCCATAGTGCCTTTTTTAGAAAAGGCTCAAATTCTAAACATACCACCCTAGAACACAAAAAAGGAAAAAAACTAAGGGTAATGCTGCTCAATGCCAGAAGTCTCAATCTCAAAATGCACGCACTCGAGGCTCTTCTCAGTATGGAGAACATCGATGTCTGTGCTGTGACAGAAACCTGGTTCAAAGCTCCTGAGAGCACCCCAGCACTATTAGGTTTTACCTCTTATCATGCGTTCCGGCCCCAAAATCCGGACAATACCAAGAAAGGAGGGGGGGTATCCATATTCATCAAGGACACCCACACCTCAAGATTGGTGGCAACGCACGATGCATCGGAGACCATCCAGGTGCAATTAACCATAGGCAAGACTGCTCTGCAAATTGTAGCATGTTACAGGCCACCCTCACAAACTCAGGAACCTCACATGGCTTTCCTGAAAACACTGGAGGGGATAAATGTATCTCCAAACACCATCATACTAGGTGACTTCAATTACCCTAATATAGACTGGGAACACTACTCAAGCCCAAACACCCTAGCCCAAAAGTTCCTGGAATTCATAAACTCAAATGCCATGGAACAACTAGTCACCATCCCCACAAGAGGGAAAACATACTTGATCTCATCATCACGAACATGGGAGCACAATGTTCAACACCGAAGTATACCCCTCACTGGTGAGATCAGATCACAAACTAATTTCGCTGGAGGTCGTCAGCCCACCCCCACCTGAAATAAAAAGACCACAGTAAAGAACTTCTCCAAAGCCGACTTCACACTTCTAAAAACTAGTGTGGTCTCCTTTAAGGCCCCGAGCAGTGGAAAACAGTACTCAAGCCGCTGAATCACTTACAAATGCCTTCTACCAGCACCTACAGGACTGCATGGATAAGGCAATCCCAAGCAAAACAAAGACTCTTTGTACCAAAGGCAAGCGTCCAGTCTGGTGGACCCCAGCCATAAACAAACTCTACAACAAAAGGAGGAAGCTACTACAAGATAGAGCAAAATCCTTAAAAGGTAAGACACCTTTGATCACTACAAGTAAAAACTAAGAGCTCTCATAAAATCATCCAAAGCAAACTTTGAGAGAAAAATAGCTAAAGACTCAAAAGACAATCATAAGGCCTTCTTTAGCTATGTTAGAAACCTGGGAGGAAACTCCCAGATATGCTCAGAACTAGTTCAAAATGATGTGAAGATTACTGATCCTACAGACATTGCCAACATTCTGGCTGACAGGTTCAGTGCAAACTTCTCCCCCCCCCAAAAGGAGAGATATCTATACCAAACGATTGCAGCCCCCCAAACATCTCTAACGCCCAAGTGAGAACTGCTCTCTCCAAAGCAAAAAACACAGCATCCATGGGAACTGATGGTGTCCCCGGCTGTGTGCTCCACGAACTCAATGAGGAATTAAACCCACAGCTAGGACAGCTGTTTAATCATAGTCTCACCTCTGGATACGTACCCAGGGAGTGGCGCACTGCGACGGTGGTCCCACTTCACAAAGGCGGTGCCTCCACCGACCCTGGAAATTACCGGCCCATTAGCTTGACAAGCCTTATCTGCAAAGCCATGGAGAGGATCATAATGGATCTCATAAATAAAGACATAGGGAATTTGCAGACTTTGGATCCAACCCAGTTTGGCTTTGTCAAAGGCAGATCATGCCTTTTAAACTTGGTTGACTTTTTCAAACATTCACCAAAGCCATTGATGAGGGAAAGGCAGTCCATACAGCCTACCTCGATCTGGCAAAGCCTTGATACAATACCCCACTCGGGTATCATTGAAAAACTCATCAGCTTAAATGTTAACCCATACATCACAAGATGGGTTGCAAACTGGCTGAGTGACAGAACCCACAGGGTCAGAGTTGCTGGCGCCATGTCAGACTCAAAGCCTGTCACAAGTGATGTCCCACAGGGCTCAGTCCTGGGCCCACTCTTGTTTGGCATCTACTTTTCTGAAGTACAAGCAAACACAGGAGGGTTATGGCTGACAAAGTTTGCAGATGACTGCAAACTGGGTGCCATAGTCGAAAACACATCTGACACAGATATCCTTCAAAAGGGTCTCACAGAAACGGATAACTGGTGCCAGAGCCATGGCCTAAAGTTAAATGCCAAAAAATGCATAGTCATACCCTTCGGGAAAAACAAGGTTACCCCTAGCTACCATATAGGTGGCAATCCACTGAGCACAGAAGAAGTTATCAGGGACCTGGGGACCCAGGTTGACAGTAGCCTGTCATTCGACACACATGTAGCTAAAGTAGTTAGGAAGACCTTCTACATTGCCCACCTTATCATGAAGGGATTCACATCTAGATCAAGGGAGGTCATAGTTTCCCTATACTCATCACTCATCAGACCAATGATTGAGTACAATGCCCCATTCGGAATGTATCTGACCCGACACTTGCAGCAGCAGGAGAGACCACAAAAGTTCCTCACCAAAAGGATAAAGGGTCTCAAAAATCTGTCCTATGCTGCCTGACTGAAAGAACTTCAGCTCTATTCAGTCGCTTACCGCTTGCTCAGAGGTGACCTGTGCCTGACATACAAGGCCATGTCAAACCCAGATTTGATGAATATGCTTCACCTCAAAAAATCTAGATCCGTCAGAGCCACAAGGGCGGGAGACTCAAACCTCGACACGGCTATTAATAGGACGTGCTGGAGGGATAGATTCATCACCCAGAGACTCCCTATGCTATGGAACAAAATCCCGGTATATGTGAGGCAGAGCACCTCGCTGGTCTTGTTCAAGAGAAATCTTGACCAATGGATGGGAGATCGCAGATATACCCCAGGGATTACCTCAGTGTCACTGCTCGACAGAGGCACAGCAAAATAATGGGCATAGTTCCCCAGACTAAAGGGGTGGCGTAAGCCACAAAACTATGGGCTAGGCTTGTAAATGCCCTCAGGCAGATAGCCTAGTATGAACCTATGAACCTATGAACCTATAACGTCCTAGAGAAATTTAAGCTAGTAACAGGAACCATAAAAGTCAATGGGAAACACTTGTCTAACCTAAAACCACAGAAAAAAATGGATGAGTGGATATATGAGGGACTCTTTGTTATGCATGAAATATTTTGCATTATAGGATAAGGAAATTTAGTTCATGACTTATGGCTTTGCTACTCATCATAAAACTCATTTCTTAAACCCACAAAACAAGATATTTATTGTTGTCTTTCATCAGCCCCCCCCCCCCCCCAGTGTAGTGCATAAATTCTACATCCTATGGAGAATATTTTTTTACTCTTCTGCAGTTATTTAAAATCTTGTTAGTATAACTCACAGTTTGTCTGTTATGCTCTGGTAATACCTCAAAAAGATATATTTGGACAACAAGATAAATTAATATGCAATATAATACATAAATATATAAAGTCATCACCTTTAAGTAGCATGCACAGTGTGACAGAGTCTTCCAAGTCTCAGTTTATATACTACTGTTGTTTCTTCACCATTTCATCAACCTTCATCTAATAATTCAGTTTATAGGTTCAAAGGTTCATAGGTGAATACTGGGCTAACAATGACTAGGCCCTTATAAGCCTAGCCATGCAACCCAAATGTGACTCACAAAGCTGATTTATATAGGGGGTGATTTACTGACTGCCTCTGTCCATCAGAGACATAGGTGCCAGACCAGGGGTGAATTTTTGATTAGCCATCCATTAGTCCAAGTTACACTTAAATAGGGACAGGGAGGAGTTCTGCTTCAAATGGATGGTGAACCTGTTCCACAGAATGGAATTCTCTGAGAAACAGATCTGTCTCTCCAACATGTCCTATGTATGTTGCAAGCAAAATGTAGGTCTTTTATTCTAGCAGTTCTGATGTCATTTGTTTTGCAGATATGCAAAAGGTTCATCAAAACAGGGTCAAGGGATGCCTTGTATACCAAACAAAGATAACCTCTCAGAAGTCTATGTGATACGGAGTAAAAAGAGAGGGCTTTGTGGAGATCACCGTAGGACATTGTGTTTACTCCCTGTATTCTTTTTGTAAGGAACCTTTGTGAATGTTCTATTTGCTGCATTTTCAGGTCAGGTACATACCAAAGGGAACAGTGTACTCTATGATGGGTCTGATGAGGGCCGAGAACAGTGGTATGATGACCTCTCTGGATCTAAATGCCATGCCCTTGCTTGCTAGTTTAGTAATATAAAAGCGTTTTCGTACTCCCTTGGAAACATGTTGGTTGAAGGCTAGGTTACTATCTATATGAGTTCCCAGATCCCTGACTAACGAGTCAACTTTTAGGAGTGTTTTATTGATGTCATAGTTACCCAGGGTGGCAAACTTCCTGAAAGGTACTATAAATACAATTCTTGGTACTGAGTTTTAAGCTATGGCTTTGGTACCAAGCATTTGTCTATGTCACACCTTCCTGAAGGATGTTATCATACTAGGGGATTCAATGACTGCTCCTAGTTTGCAATCATAGGTTCATAGGTGTGTACTAGGCTAACGGCCCTGGAGCCTATATAAGCCTATCCCAAGAAGATTCCCTGGCACCATGCTGCACCATGCTGCCCAAAGTTTTTCCAGTCTTGGGAATTCACCCTTTTCTGCAACAGTTTTTTCCTTCTGTTGTAGAGTTTGTTTATGGTGGGGGACCACCAGATTGGCTTCTTTTTTTTGGAGGAGAGCGTCTTGGTTCTTTTTGGTATGGCCCATTCCATGCACTTGTGTATGTGCTCATGCAGTGCATTGGTGTATGATTCAGCAGTCATGCACCTATTTTCCATTTGCATGGGTGTTGTGAAGTTAGCCACCTCTGTTTTTAGAAGCCCAAAACTGGCTTTGGAGAAGTTTTTTACGGTGGCTTCCTTTGGGGGGGGTGAGGGGGGATGTGGATATCCATGGTGATTAGCTTGTGGTCAGATCTGACCGGGGAGGAGTTGATTACTGGTGTAGATCAACAGTCGCCCATGTTAGTAATAACCAGGTCAAGGATGTTTCTACCCCTGGTGGGGATAAAAATGAGTTGGTCCAGGGCATTGGAATTAATGAATTCCAGAAAACGTTGAGAAAGTGTATTGGTACATGAGTAATTTTCCCAGCTAATGGAGGGGTAGTTAAAGTCTCCCATATAAGGGTATTGGGTTGTACCCTAATATTTTACGGTGTGTTTAGGAAAGTGGAGTGGGATTCTTGAGACATGGTGGGGGATCTATAGCAGGCTAAAACCTGGATTGCAGTTTTACCCAGTGTTAGTTGTACCTGAAGTATCTCTGATGCGTTATGTTGGGCTGCTAGTCCAGAGGTGTGCATATCCTTTATGAATATGGAGACACCACTGCCTTTAATACTTCGGTCCAGGTTTAGGGGCCGAAAGGTGTGCTATAAATTATAGCCTGGTAATGCTGGGGTGCTCTCTGGAGCCTTGAACTAGGTCTCGGTCACTGCACAGATGTCGATGTTCTCAATTTTAAGGAGTGCTTCAAGTGAGTGCATTTTGAGATTTAGACTTCTAGTGTTGAGTAGCATAACCCTAAGATTTCGTTTACATGTAGCTGAGGGCTAAGGCAATTGATACATTACCCCACTCTGGCATTGTCAACAAAAATGCAGAACTTGGTATAAACCTCTTTGTTATGCTGGATAGCTATCTGGCTCACAGATAGGCTCCAAGAGGTATGAATCAGTGAAGCCACCTCCACAAAGAGGCCGGTCCTGTTAAGTAATCTGCAAACTTAGTTAGCCCGAGGCCTTTGACATCTGAGAAGTAGATGCCAAAGAGGAGTAGGGCCAGCACAGAGCCCTGGGGGACGCAACTGGTGACTGGCCTCTTTATAGAGGTGGCCTCACTGAGTCTAACCTCTTGGGGACTATCAGCGAGCCAGCTAGCTATCCAGTATAACAAAGGCGTTTATACCAAGTTCTGCATGTTTTTTTCAATGCCAGTGTGGGGTACTGTATCAATTGCCTTAGCCAGATCTAGGTAGGCAGTAAGCACAGTTTTGCCCTCATCCATTGCCTTACTGACTTCTTCAAAGAAGTCCATCAGATGACCTTCCTTTGAAAAAGTCAAACTGGGATGGATCCACTGTCTGGAGGTCTCTTATGCCCTTGGTGATAATTTCCATGATATTTCTTTCCATGGCTTTGCAAATAAGACTAGTCAGACTAATAGGTCTATCGTTCCAGGTTCTGTTGAAGGTCCTCCCTTCTGAAGGGCAGTGACAGTCGCAGTTCTCCATTCATGTGGCACAAAGCCTATTTTTAGACTATAGTTAAACAATGACTTCAGGGGTCCTGTTAAGTCATATTTTAGACTGTTCAGGAGGCATCCTGGGATGTTATTGGGGTTCATTGAGGCTGTGTTCTTGACTTGGTTTTGTTGCAACCCTTTCCATCTGCGCTCCCCAAAGCCATTAAGAAGAAAGTAGAAGGACATTTTATAACTCAGCACCTCCAAAACCTCTGGAATAGTTTTATGTCTTTCTGTTGAGTAGTGTGACACACTATATTCCTTTAAACATAAACTTAATGACTGGCTGGGTATCCACCAAGTTACTCCAGGAGGACTGACTGGTATGGCCCTCCTGGAGAAAGGAGGAGTGGCCTTGGACTATATCTAAATCTATGATGTTTATTTATTCAAACTCTGAGACTGATGTCAAGTGATCCAAGTACCATCTTGGGAAAGGAACATAGAAGGGGAAGCATTTTATTTTCTGGAGGGCAGTTTAGTGGTGTCGGAAACTCACCAGACTTTATCCCTTTCTACAAATTGGTGTGATTCTGAAGATTTTATATTTAAGGAAAGGTATGGGTTATATATCATTTTCCCATACTGTGTTTTTTGTAATTTTCATGTGTTTGCACTCTTGGTTTGAATCTGGAAATAGTGCACTAAGAAAGGTGCTCTACTCTACCCAGTCAACAAGTTTTAAATAAAATACATGAGATATGTAAAGACCTACAGAATCTTATTTGGTTGGTCATCTAGCATGTTGAGCTACAAAAACTTAATTGCTATAACTCTTGTGCCAAGTAACTGTAACTGGACCTTGGGGTTTATGCAGCTTCTGAATCTGTACTTGTTGGGCACATAATATTGAAAAATACCCATCACTGCTGTTACTTATGTAATTTGGTTGCAAAAAATAAGCAAGACTTTGATATCTGCCTGATAGCTAGAATACAAATATGTTTCCTCTTTAGAATTTGTGAGCTTTTTGATATATTAAACTTAGGTTCATAGATTAGTACTAAGCTAACTGCCCTTGCGAGCCATTTTAAGCCTAGCCAATTATCCCATGTGAGACTTGAACCCTGCACCTTGTGTTTGTAAGGCAAACACCTTAACCATTAGGCCACCCTCCCAACCCACAACTTCACATGAGTTGAACCTAGCAGGGTGTTTCCAAAGAGGTCAGACTGCTGACAGACACTGCATAGGACTGGGAGTAGTTCTATAAAGTGACTGTATTTCGTCTTATAAACTCACATCTTGTGGGTCCAATCCTTCTGTCCCAGCCGACCATCCGTTATCATTACTTAGTTTATAATTCACAATATACTAAACTATATTGGAAGGGATGTTATAGAGTCTCATATTTACATCGTACATGTATGCCCCCCCCATGTTTTTAGAAATGTATTGAGAGGGCAGGCTATGAGGACATCTAGACTTAATGTTAGGGACCGAGAATTTGGCGCTGAGATACTTGAAATGAAATTTACACCCAGCGGTGTAAACCTTGTCTCAAGATGATTGTCACTGTAGAAGTGACACCCTGACCCCATGTGCAAAATGATCAAAGGGATTGAGGATGGATGGATGGATACATGAAATGAAAGTTGATTTTCTAGGGAGGGGATACAAGAAGCAAGATGTCAATGAGGCAATAATATTAGTCAAAAGTAAAAAAACTACAAGGCTAAGCCTTATTTCTTGTCTCCACATAGGACGTTCTTAGTCAGTAGTTATGAAAGTAAGAATTTTACAGTTCCCTTAGTTTATAGCATGGATGCTGATCAAATAAAACACATTTTTATGAGAAAAACTTGCATATATTACACACTGACAGAGAGATCAGTGCAATGGTGGGGGATTGTCCGAGGTTTTTGTATAAAAATAAAAATTCTCTTTAAGAAGACTTTGTTACCCTATAAATAATGTTAATATTCATCCTAGATCAGATAAGGGTACTACAACTAAGTTTGGGAAGTGTGCTTTTTGTTGCTATATAAATGAATCAGGGATTTTTTTGTTCACCATGACATAGGCATAGCTTATACATTTACAGCTGCAGCTAACTGTGAAACTAAGAATTTGATATATCTAGCTAGCTGCACTTGTAAAAAACTTTATATTGGCAAAATGAATAGACGACTAAGAGACCATGTTTATTGTGTAAGGAAAGGTCTCTGATATAGTTCCACTGCCAAACACTTGTTAGAACATGGAGTCACATAGTTTTACATTTTTAGTTATGGAGACTATTAAAGATAGTCCCAGACAAGGTTAATGATACAGAATTTGTTGAACTATGATAGATTTTTAAGTTAAAAAGTTGAGTTAAGATCACACTTGGGTTATGGACTCAATGAATATCTATCTATAAAACATGTTTTGAAAAGCAGACAGCTGAAAAGGTGATTTTAAAATGTCTTTTTTTTCTTTTGTTTTGTTTTGTTTTCATAAGTATTTTATTTATTTACAACTGAAGTTTTTTGCTGTATATACAGTAGTTTAGCCATTTGTGACATGCCTGAAAAGAAGGCTGGAAAGGTGATTTTTACGTGTCTTTATTTGTTTTGTTTTTGTAAGTGTTTTATTTATTTGCAACAGGAGTTTCCTACTGTGTATACAGTAGCTTAGCAAGTTAATGACATTTGAATATCATTGGTAAAAAAGACGCAATTTACTTGGTAGTTTAAATGTTCAGTATTTGTAACTGTGTTCTGACTAAGCTTTTCAGCGAAAGTTCTAACCCTGTTTTATAATAAACTACACTTTCATTCTTCAATTATTGGCCTGTGATATTTACAACTTGTACTGCTGCTAATATTATTCTGCCTCAGGTATTATTTGCTATTGGCATTTTAAGATATGCTGAAAGGAAAGCATTTATAATGCTTCTATTCCTCTGCTGTGTTTCTGCTGTGATTTTTGGTGACTGTTGAATATTTCCTACATTATTCCCAGGCAATTAATTGCCACGGAGATTCTCTTTTTTACTTTTTTATAAACTGTACATGAGTTGAACCTGGCAGGGTGTTCCCAAAGAGCTCAGACTGCTGGCAGACACGAGATAAAACTGGGATTAGTCCTATAAAGTGATTGTATTTCATCTTATAAACTCACACCTTGAGGGTCCTACCCTTCTGTCCCAGCCAACCATCAGTTATCATTATGCAGTTTATAACACACAATATGACATCACTCCATAATGTACTCCCATTAAAAGTAACTGTTAATTAAGGAAACCACACTCATATTAATCTACCAGACAACAACACACATTCTAATGCTTATCACTGTACCACTAAAAGAAAATTCCTCACAATGGATTACAGAAAGCATGCAGACAGAAACCACTATGTGAGCTGAAGATTACCTTCGGATAACCCGAGATCAGAGAGTTCAACATGAGGGAGCCAACAAGTTTAAACCTTATCCAATGGGGTAACAGAATAGACGTAACACATAACAATTATAAAAAAATGCTTAGATGCGGGGACATAGCACACAAACCCAGCTTCTATAATATAGAGCCAGCCAGTTTCACCTCCAGTCTAATCCTGGTTAGATTTCCCTGTACTAAAAGTGCCATTTTAAATTGCAAATCACATGCATGGCACAAATTAAGTATTATTGAACTGATAGAAAACTCATCTCATAAATAAAGACATGCCATCTCGAAGCAGGATTTTTTGCAGTATTTGTCTGAATTTGGAAGATGCGCTTCCATATCTTTCAACCTGTGGACCTCCTTGTTTTTGTGTTTTTCTGTGTACCAGGCAGCTTCAAAAACCATGTTAGATGAGGGAAAATAGGATCATAGCTCCAAGAATAGGGGCAGCCTGTGCAGGGGTAAGTCAGGCGTGAAAATGGAAATGTTCCTCAAAAACAAGGACAGCTGAGAGGGTTGTGTTCTTCCTATTTGCACTGTTATAAACCTCTAAGGGTAAGAGAGTATTCATAACCTGCTATCCAAAGAAAGGCATCATGAAGCCATCTAGCCAGAACCTTTCATCAGCAGACTCTGCAGCAGTTCCAACAGTCACAAAGCAAGGCTTAGTTCCAACTCCAAGCTGCAATGCACTTTTACTGATGCTTTTTGCATGGATATGACATTCCTCACATTTTTTTACATGTTAATTCTTGCTTCATTTACTTTTATCTTTTAAAAAAAACTTGTGTGCAGACTTTTTTTTAATTTGATACTGTATTAATACAGCTAGTTTATATTTTATGCATTTTAGTTAAAAGATCAGTGATATTTTCCTAGGTTATTATAATTCTTCTCACACTTTTCTTCTCTTCATTGACCCATTCGGCACTTTAATGCAGTCATGTTAAAAACTTTTAATACCCTGCATCCCTTTCTATCACCATTTTAACACAACATCGTTACATAATGTAAACACCCTATCACTCTCTTTCATTTGGTGAGGGATAAATCCTAGTCTCACCCTGAATCAGTGCAACAATATACACTGAAATGCCGCATGGAAACATAATACGAAAACCTACCACCTACATAAAATTGCATTAAGCCGTCATTGCTTAAAGACAGCAAGAACTACACATAGACCTTTGCTTCAAAAAGTCAAGTTGGGGTACTTCAGTACATAAAAGCATTCATTAGTTTCAAACGTCAATGTCCTGTAGTCTGACCTAAAAAATTTAGGACAATCAGATATGCAAAAAGTAGGCCAAAGCTGCTTTTATCATTTCTACAACTTTTATCTTACTCTGTCGCTTCATACCCATCTAAAATAAAAAAAAATCCATTTAATTCAGCAAACCTATTCACTTGTGCCTATTTATAATATCCTTGTCTTTTCTGATTGTTTCTCAGAAAAGTTTCATCTCCTGTAGTCTCTTGTCATATTCATTCCCCTCAATCACAAACACCCTTCCAGTGGCTGTCCTGAAGATTCCTTCCAGCAGCATGATGCCTCTCTCCTTCTACGACCTTCAAAAAGCACACAGTACTGAACGTGTGATCTGACCAAGTCATAACAGAATGGCATCATTGCTGTTTTGCTTGTGTTGTTTATCTCCTAAGGATGTACCCCATCATTCCATTTACTGCTGCCACTGCCCTCTACCTCTATTCCAGGTGTGAAATGCACTGCAGGTCATTTTCCTAATCTTTTGCATCATTTCCATGCCAATGATGCCACACTCTACAGTTGTTGTGGCTGTGGTGTTGTGCTTTGTATTGTCTGCATAGACATCAGCTGCCACATTTCTGACAACTTAGTCATTTTTTCTGAATCCTTCCTTAGACTCTTCCTCCATCTTCTACTGCTGCACCTAATTTATTGTCAATTTACAGAAAAAGCTGATCTTGTTCTACTATTCCTCAGAAATGTCTGAAACAAGCACGCTGAAGAATACTGTATCCCATTCTTCATTTCTGAGAATGACTCTGTCACCAGAACCTTTTAGGCCCTTTGTTTCAACTATATAACAATCCATCCCCTCAGTCTTGATACAACCTACAACCAACCACTCCAGTTTTCCTAGCAACCACCTCTGTGGGACTGAAATGGTCTTGGTGAAGTCCAGGTAGACCATGGTTATCAGAGCTCCTTCTGATTATGTAATCTTTGTGTCCTGGAGGTTATTGTTCTTTGCAAGGCAATCACCTTTCCCAAGAATTCTGTTTAATCAGGTTACCTAACACTGCTGTTTGGCTACTAAGCTTGTAATTCTCAGAATATTTCCTGTTCCCCCTCACAGATGAGCACCACACTATCTCAGTTTCAGTTGACATGCATTTCTGCAATGGCCAGTGTTTTGTTCAACACATCCATCAGAGGATCTTCCAGTATGCTGGCCATATTTTCTTAATTTTGATATTGGTATCTGTCCAATGTTGTCCCCCTCTGTCCTACATTCATCTCAGCATGTTACTCCCTTGCTGTCTTTTGTGAACACTGAAGTAAAGTATACCTTCAATAGCTCAGCTTTTCCCCACTTTCCTGAGCTTTCCTCCCAACTCACTTTACCTGTTGCCCTTCTGCTAGCCTCCTTATACTCTGCTACCTTCCCATTCTTTCCCTTTCACCTTTCTTATCCCCTCTTTTACCCAAATTACTAGTCTCACACTCCTCTATAGCCACATAGGCCTTCTTCTCTTTTAGCTGTTTTGTTTATCTTTTCAATTTCTGTTCATATCTCTAAGTACTACATCCCTGTCTCATTTCTAATACTTATTTACTCCCCAGAGAGTCTCTGTTTTTTCAATTCTTCTTTGACTCTCTTTCTATGGTCAGGATAACACATTGTCCTAAAATCCCACATAATTGTCTTTCATTTGTATGCTTAGCCTTTGCCTCCATTTTAATACGTTAAATCACACAGGGGCATGATTAGTACTGGGGGAGGTGTATTCATTTAGACAGTCTTGACCCTTTTCTACCTTTGTTAGGACCAAAACTGCAATTCTGTCCTTTCTGGTATAATCTTGTCTCTCATGGACAAAACCCACAAAGCCCTAAACTACATTAACCCCCTATCCTGATGCTCATGATTTGCCAATCAGCTCATGGCAGATTCTGCACCCACATAACTATAACCACGCCTTTATTCTGTCTTCCAGTTTTTAACCTTATATTTTGACTCTCACACTCTCCTTCAAGTACTGACAGTCTGTCCCACAGGCATCATTCTCATTGCTTACACATTAAGCTGTTCTTGTTTCTTTAATTGCATTATATGCCTAATTTGTCATAAATACCCCTTTAACTGGCAGCATTTGTATGAAACCTGGTTAAAAGCCAGTTAGGTTTAAGGTGTTATCTGTACAGCCTAGTCGTGTATCTTTTTTTCTTTTGTGTAAAGACGTATAGCTGGATTCATTAATGCCTACACTAAGTGTACACCATTCTGAGTGAATTGACAACACAAGTTTAACTCCCACATTTTTCATCCTAATTTTAGTTTTCTTCCTGATTTTCTTGCAAAATCGTAAATATCAAGGGAGATTCATAAAAGTTGCTACAATGTATAGACTAGTCTACACTTAGTACAACCTTTCTGAGGGAATAGACAGCACAAAAAATGTGGTAGGGATGTTCTTCAATACAGATTGTGTACACTTAGTGGTTCATGAATCCGGTTTTCACTATATGAAATAACAAAATGACAGTTACCTGTTGGTAACATTCTTTCTAATTGAAAATATAAAATATCTTTTTTTGTCAATTTTTGTACTGCCATCTCTGTGAACATGGAGATGTCACAAATCTTTGCAGTAGATCAAGGGCATTTCATTAAGCCCCCTCACACACGCACACACGCACACACACACACACACACACGCACACGCACACGCATACACACATACATACATACGCACACACACACACGCGCGCGCACACACACGCACACACACGCACACACACACACATACATACACAAACAAACACACAAGCACATGCGCACACATAGAGCAATGAATGACTATAAAATTGCTCTATTAATGAATGAGTATATAATTGCTCTATTGTCTAAGAACTGGGATATACTGAAGGGACAGATATGGCTTTTTACTGGTATGTAAAACTAAAGTACACAGGTCAAGCTAATTTAACAGAAAAAAATTGCATTTACAAAACTCATGAAAATGTCTGATCAAAAAACATCATGAAATTATCTACCAAAAACACACTACTTTTAAAGAACATCCTAGATTCCCATGAAGAGTGACAGACTTGCTTATGAATGACTGGGTGAAAGTTGTATAATTTAGTTCATGGATTTTCACTTCCTAGATTTGTTTCCTGATTTGCTTCTAATTAGTGGGCATTTTGCTCTTGCACTCTAAAGCAAGCACAAACCACAGACACATTTACATGGAGAGAACAAAGTCTCAGAGCAGGTTTCTCAACTTCTTGACCATCAGAGTTCCTGCTATGAAAGTCCCAGTCACCAAATGAGGCTGGAGATGAGTTTCAAAGCCATTTTTTAACTTCTAGCAAATTGTTTATTCTAGATCATTTGAAGAAAGTTACAGACGTGGTGGAACATGAGTCATTACTTTACTACAAAGTACCAACAAATCAAAAAATCCAAAAAAAAAAATTGCTTACAATAATAATAAGAAAGTTGAGTAAACTCAAAATGACATTCCCAAAAACAAAAATTAGAACTCTACCCAAAATTTGCTAAGACTTGTTTACTTTACCCCATAAGACCCAGTCATAACAAACTTTAAATAATATATCCCAGTATTGCTATGGATGAAAAAAGAATTCAAACCACAAAACACAAATAAATAAAAATGCAAAACTATAGGAACATTGATGATGGAGTATGCAGAAGTTAAGAGGCAGATCTGCATGGTATCTGGTTTTGCAAAATAGAAAGCTCATTTAACAGAGTGTGTCATATACATATGGGTCTATATCGAAATATCAAAGTGCACAGCCATCAAAACTCAGATGATTGATGTGGCGCTTCATAGGTTCATAGAAGGTTATTAGGCTAACAGCTGTAGAGCCCTTATAAACTAAGCCATATTTATCCTGGGTTGCCTTAATTGTCGATGATTAGTTGAGTGAAGTTTGCAGAGGTAAGGTTCTGTGGTAGTTAATACCAACTTCTTTTATCCAGGAGAGGTATGGCCCTACCCCAGGAGTGAATTTGTGATCACCCATCCATTGATCTAGGTTGCATTTGAAGAGGGTCAGGGATGGGCTCTGTTTCACATGAACTGGAAGCTTGTTCCAGAGAAAAGGCAGTCTCTGGGAGATGTAGCTATCTCTGCAGCATGACCTGTTCATATCAAGGTTAGGTTAAGATCCCTGGAGTGAGTGAACCTCTTGCAGTTTGATTTACGGATGTTTAACATTTCCATCAGGGCCGGGTTAGAGATAGCCCTGTAAGCCAGTCACAGGTGACCGTTTAGTAACCTGTAGGAGACAGAATACAATGGTAGGGCTTTAAGTCTTTCCCTGTAAGACTTGTTTTATGTACCCTGCCATTTCTTGGTGAGAAACCTCTGTAGTATCTCCAATTGTTGCAGGTGTCTGGTGAGGTACATGCAAAAGGCAGCATTTTACACAATTATTGGTCTGATGAGGACCAAGTCTAACAGAATTATAACATCCTTAGATCTAGATGCAATCCCTTTACTTATAAGATGTGCCACATAGAAGGATTTCCTTACCACTGTGGATACGTGATGATCAAAGTTCAGATTCCTATCAACCTAAGTACCCAGATCAAGTACCACTGGGTCTACACTTAAGGTGGATACTGCCTATAATGTAATTACCAAGGATGTCAGCTTTCCCAAAGGGAATAATAATGCATTTTTTGCATTTAACTTTAATCTGTGGTTTTGGCACCAATCATTTGTCAGCATTAACCCTGCCTATAGTATATTAACATCATTGGGGGACTCAATGATTGCTCCCAGTTTTCAATTATCACCAAATTTGGTCAGCCACATGCCATCCAAGTTTGCCTGGACTTCTGCAAAATAAATTCTGAACAGTAAGGGGCCCAGCACAGAACCCTGTGGTACACCACTGGTGACTGGTCTTTTGCTAGAGGTGAATTCACCCACTTTGACAATAAGTGCCCTATTGATGAGCCAGTTGGCTACCCATCTGGTAATTCAAAAATATATTTACCAAAAAATTTAATATATTGAAACTACAATTGACTGTAAAATGAAAAATTGATTCTTCTTGCACTTGGTTAACCAAAATCCTACCACTCACTTCTGTTACTCTTTTAATAGTGCTAGTGTTATGGAAAAAGTATGGTGTAAGGCTTCACTACCCGCCACCCCCACCCTTTACTGCCTTACTATTGTGCATTCATCCTAACCCTGTCTCATCCAAAATCCTACACCATACCTTATGAAAAACCCTTCCCACAATGTTGCCACCACACAGTACACTCAGAGACACATCACATATATTACCAAACACACACACAATAGTAAATCTCTCTCCTTCCCAGGCCTTACTATAACCCAACCCATAAATACTCACACAGACACTCCCACTCCAAATGCAAAAACTTGTGGCATATCAGAACATTTCAGCATTAAAACTCAGTCCCACACTTTCATAGCGACAAGCACCCACTCTTCCTCTGTTTGACAAATCTGTCACTTGGCAGAATGTTTTTGATGAATTTCCCAAGCACATCACTCTGTCAATGAACTGATGATTTGACAGATTAAAGTGTTGACGTGCAAAAGATCAACAAAGCGAATGCTGACGCATTAATATGCATGCTCCTATAAAGAACACATGCAATCTTTAAACATCTTTTTTTTGCAGGGGGCAAATGCCTCTGCACCCATAACACTTCCCTGCTAATTAATATGTATGAACTCTAAGAGCACACAGTATCTGGGAAGGAGCATATTCTCCTACTGCAATCTTGCACACCTGTTGACCATCTGCATAATCGTTCAAATGCGGATGATTAAACTGACTTTAACCAAAATCTCTTTATACCAAACACAGAGCACCCATTTGTGGATCACTTGCTATACTTGTACAGACAAATTCCTTGAAAAAAGCAATTAAAAAAAAACAAAAAAACAAAGCAAACCATTTGCAAGCAACTGTTTTCTTTTTCAGTTCATAGTGCTACATACCTAATCTTACTGTCACGCATACAAGCTTTGCACAGGACAAGGCATTTCACAACTTCAAGAAAGTATTATTGACAAATGATTGGATAGTACCATCCCAGTTCCTGTGTAGTTCTATCAGTCTGTCAAGGATATCTTCTCCTTGCTGCTAGCAGGCTTGTAAAAAAATGATAATCTTCAAAATCAACATCCTTGTCTACAGCTTTCCTATTGTGCCAGTACTGAAACCATGCACTGACTTGGTGTTTTGTTGTATATAGGGCTATGGGTCACACAGCCTGAAAACTTTAAGTTCAAGCTTGCACCAATCTTAGAGAAAGCAGGAATGCATGTTTTGACAAATAAACAATTCTCCCCGTTTCTCCAGTGACATGTAGCAAGCCAAATGTATACATCAGTAACTTACCTAAATGAAATCTGCTGTATCAAAATTAATGCAGATTCAGCTATATGATTTCAAACAATCTGAGTATCCCACCTTCCCAAGGTTTTAATGCTGAGAAAATTTTAATATATGGAATCTAACACTGTGCTACCATTCCCAGAGTACAATATTATACTTTTTTGCCTTGCAGCTATATCTTCAAAAAGTGTTTTTTTTTTTGTTTGTTTTTTTATTTCTGGGTGAGAAATAATCCCTGTCCATAATACATATAGCAGTATTATCAGCTTGAAATAGATCATCTTTCTGCGGTCTGTACATCACGTATGACTGATGGCATCTGTATACTACTTTCCTTACAAACTGCTGGTTAATTACTTTAGCAGTTATTAATTTTATTGTAACATTCCTGTCGCCTGTAGGAGTGAACTAATTTGTATGAAATAAAGTACCGAGATACCAGGTAATTAAGTTATCTCATTCTCAGCTATAGAAATCTGAGCTAAGAAATCTTATCAGACTGTAGCTGAGACTTAAAATAGGTTTCCTTAGTTTGCATACTGTGATCTTTATGCATGACATAAAAGCCATGTCAGAAAGCAAGTATTTGATTCTTGTAGAATAACACAAGGCTTTCATGAGCTAATTTATTAAATAATCAAGTTAACATCACCTTATGGGTATAGAAATGTTATAGATAGATTTTTGATGACAAAACAAGCAGTGTATTATTAAAAACTGTAAACACTAGCAAAGAATCTCAGAGAACAATGAATTTAATGGTCTTTCAGATATGTTAATATCGGATAAAAATTCTGCACAGAAGCATATAGCTATAACACTAATGGTGCTTTGCATATGTATTTCTGCGTGTATGTAATTCTAATATTTTTACTATTTTTAGATTATTGTAGTTTATTTCTTGTTTATTTAATAAGTGTGCTTTACAGCAAATAATGTAATTACATAAAACGATTTTTGTGAGTTTGATGTGAAATATTACACAGGTCAAGTCTTTGTGCCACAACTTGCTTTATTATAGGTTATGCATGTACAATTTCCTAAGTTAACACTAGGAATGTGGTGCAGAAGACCACTGAGGAATCTAGCCCAGTCTCCCCAAAGCACTGCCTGGGTAAATGACTTCCTCAAGATCACACAGTAGGCAAATGAATACTAAGGGAATCAAACCCTGGGCCACAGGAAGAAACTCATTAAAACTGCATAGCATTAATCCACTGCACAAATTGGCAGAGAAGGTATTTAAGCCTCATCCTTATCAGATGAGGATATTTAAGTGATTTAAAGTGGTACTTTAATTCCTTGTGAGTCCTATGATCTCTCAGCTTTGGTTGATTATGTTATGTGTAAATTCTGCAGATACATTTAAATGTCATGAGTAGCGAACCTCATCTCTCCCTTGATTAAGCAGGTGGCAACTTCAGCATTTACCCTGCCTCCTCGCCCCCCATGCTACACATTTAGGTGAAAAAATAATTTTAGCTAACATTTTTTATTAGTATTAAAATAGTACGTTATGCACATTCTAATACATGAAGCTGCTTATCGCAATCACACCAAAACAAGAGTAAAATCATTCTTAAAGGAGCATGAAGCTGGAAGGCTAATTACTGCTGTACCAGCTTTCTCCAACTGTCCAAATTTGCACTGATGTTGCCAACAACAATCACAATGCTGGGGTTTTAATCCTTTATTATTATTATTATTATTATTATTATTGTACTTACACTGAAGACCGAAAGAATGATCAATTCAGTAACGTATCTGTGGTAAGAATGGAAAGAGATGTAAAATGCAGGCAGTTTATTTACTTTTGCAGATCCCTGTTAAAGCACTCTTTGACTCTAAATGTCAGTGGACAATGTCATGTGTGTAACAGCTGAGCAACTTTATCACTGATTTTTGTAGTGCAGTGGCTTAAAGAAGCACTGATTTTTTTTCTATTGAATGTATGTAATATTTTAACAATTCCTGTATGCTTCTAATTAGTTTTTTAACTATAACTGCTTTCCATGTGCTTTGAAACTCACCCATATTTTTGTCAGCAGTATTTTTCAGAATTAATTGTGTATTATAGCTCTCTTTACAAAGTATATAGTGTAGATTTTTTTTCTGTTTAACATCAGAGACCCTGAAAGATAGACCAGGATTTAGAAAAGTTGAGTGCACTACATTTTGCCAAATAGAATGACGAGCAATGATATGCAGGGTGGGGCTGGTTCATAGACTTATGTAGTATGATCAGACTACCTGTGAAAGTACAGAGTGATAATGGAGAATACTGGACCACGGTAGTGTGTTTGCATGCTGCTCACAATGTTTTGGTAGTAATGTAGTTTTACAGCTGTGACTGCTGCTGTAGCATCCTAAACTATCACCAACGGTATTTTAACAAGTAATATCAGTAACTGACACTATCCACCATGTACATCTTAAAAGTTATTGCCACCCTTATCAAGCACTGAACACTGCTCACCTTCTAAACTGAGTGTAAAACTAACAAACATTTTTACAACTGTCTGATTTTGCAAGGATTTGTATTCCACTCATCCCATGATTCCATGTGTGGATGGCATGGAGATTTGGATAGACTCCTTTAAAAAGCATGATTTCTGCATCATATTTTTCCATTGCCCTTGTAATTTTTTATGTTTGGAAAATCACTGAAGATTACATTCAGTCAATAATGTCACACATTCAAGTTTCATACCCATCTTTGAGAAAATGCACACTGATACAAAACCTGTTGTTCTATTTATTTATTTAGTTACTTAGTTAGATAGTTAATGTATTTATGTATTTATACTTACCATTCAGAAAATGCACTTCAGTCGTGAGGGACTTGGGCACCCAGGTTGATAGCAACCTGACTTTTGACTACCACATTGCCTCCATTGCACAGAAGGCTATCTCCATGGCCCACCTCATAAGTAAGGGTATGTCACCCGTCCGGGAACAAGAAGGTCATAACATCCCTGTAATCCTCCCTTATCAAATCCATTATTGAGTACAATACCCCCTTGGAAATGTACCTTGCCAAGCACATGCAGCAGTTGGAGTGACCACAGAGGTTACTGACCAGGAAAATACAGGGTGTCAAAAACCCATACTGTACAGATAGGCTAAAAGCCCTGTCCCTCTATTTAGTCTCATACAGACTGCTCAGAAATTACCTGTGTCTGGCATACAAGGCTATCTCAGACTCAGCCTTGATGGAGTTGCTGCATATCCATAAGTCAAACTCCACTCACACAACCCACATGTGAGGACTCATCCTGGTCTATGACATTAATAGAATTTGTTGGCGGGATCGATTTGTGTCCCAACAACTCCCCCATCTGTGGAATAGACTCCCTCTCCATTTCAAGCAGAGTTCCTCACTAGCCCTCTTTAAGAAGAAAATGGATGACTGAATGGGAGATAGAAAATATACCCATGGGATCCCATTTATGTCCTTTCTGGAGAGGGAAAACAGCTGCTGACTTTGTGGGAACATGGGTGAAATTCTTGGCTAAGCTTATAAGGGCCTCTGGGCCAATAGCCTAGAATTGTCCTATGAACCTATGAACCTATGCAAAACCCATTGTTCTATTTACTTTGTAACATCCATGATTCTGGATCATATTTTGTCTTGTCCCTCATAATTTCTTTTTTTTTTAATTTTCTGGTACATTGCTAATTATTACAGCCAGTCAGTAATAACAGGGCATTACAGATTCATACTTCTTATTTTTCAGAAAATGCATGTCAATACAAAACCTAGTTCTGTTAACTTTTAAGGGGAACTTCACAAATATGTAACAATAGTGCTGTATTACTGCTGTAAGCTATACATGTATCTGCATTCATGACCACAAGTTACGCACAGTCCGGTGTTCTCCATTATCACCAAGTAGAGTGGTTAGCATCATATTGAAATGACCACATAATGACAGGCAAATGAGTGACATTATGGAAATGGCAGCAATAATGAATGCAGATGACAGTAAAGCATATGATGGCATGATTCAGAAATGTACAAAAATAGTGCATTAAAACACTGTGGGCAGCAAAGTTTGTTTAGAGAGGTACAGAGAGACCACATTAAGATGTTCAGAGTAGCATCTGCATGGGAAGTTGGTATAATGGTTAAGGTGTTTACCTCAAATACACAAAGTGCAGTGTTTGATTCTCACATGGGGTAATTGGCTAGGCTTAAAATGGCCAACAAGGGCAGTTAGCCTAGTACTGATCTATGAACGTATCTATGAATGTATTAGATGGACAGCATTTGTTAGAGGCTGTTCTCATGACCAGTCTACAACAGTGAATATTGTTCCCATCCACATCTCATATTGGTGTGATTGTGCTTAAACTGTCATCACTTCCACAACAGAGACATAGCTGAATGCTTTCTTTTGAACCAAGACACTAGACAGGAGTTTGTAGAAATATGCCATCCACATGTGTAATCTGTGGGATGAGTGGAATAGCAATCTCTGTGGACACTGTGGTATCTGTATCATTGACCACCCTAGCTATGGGAACCTTTCAGCAGACATCAGGTCATACAGTGGGCACTTCACAGGCATCTACTCACAAGTACTGCACTAGTTTCTTGATATCATATGGCAACATATGAAGACGCATACAAGATTCATATGGCCTACAGAGGAGAGAGACACAGATGCAGATTATGACATAGCCCTTTTCCCTGAGGTCCTAGGGGCCATAAACTGTACCCACATCACCATCAAGGCACTACTTGGTCCACATGGACACAGATATATAAACCATAAGGATTTCCACTTTCTCAACTGCCAGGTGTTATGCAATCCACGGGGTATTATATAAATGTGTCTGTGCACCATGCATGCATTTCCCACAGTTCTTATATCTGATGCACATCCAGCCTACTCCAGCAATTTTTGGAGGGAGATTTCCCATAGGGATATCTTATTGGTGATGTTGGACATGCCCTGGAGCCATGGCTCATGTCATTGACTCTTAACCCTTACAGCAGGGTCAAGATGTCATACAACTTCACACTGCTGTAGACCTACAACATTTTTGAGCATGTGTTCAGATTGTTGACAGCCCACTTCTATTGCCTAGAGTCCCCCGATGTTGTACTGCAGTATGCTATGGAGACCTGCAGCTACATATTTGTTGTCTGTACAATGCTGCATAACATGGTGGTATGCAAATGGTTAAAGTAGGGGAATGCCATCTGAGGACAAGACAGACCAGAGCCAGCGGTGGAAGACATGCTGGGTGAGGAGTGTTGGGGGGACCAGCTGAAGTGAAACCCCACAAGAGGCTGAGGCAGGCACAATATGCTGTGGCACTGGCAAACAGGTGGCATTTGGTCCATAATTATGGACTAGAATGAAGACAACAGTGATTAAAATTGCTGCATACTATACTACACCCAGAGTATGCATTTATACTGCATTAAGTAGCCCCTCAGTGCATCAAGCATTATCTAATCCATGTAACACAGAAGGATGGTCAGGGCACAGTTTCCACCATTTACGTAGATAAGGTGAGACTCTGTGACAGGGATTAGCAATGCCTGCACAGCTGTAAGTGGGGACAGAGTATGGATGTGGAAAAGTTATTGGGTTACACAGCTAGATAATAGGGGAGCTGGGTATACTGTGTAAGAAGAGGGAGGAGCTTCCTGAGGAGGACAGGTGGACAGATATTCTGGTCACTTGTACAGTACTGGTGCCAGAGGATCCAGCTGTAGCACATGACGGAGTACTGCTCAGGTATGGATATACCAGGGATTGTAGGTCCAGAGGTGAGAATGATGCAGACCATGAACAGTCTAGGTCTTCTGAGCAGCCCCTTCATGGAATGGCACTGCTGGCAACACCCTCCATGAAGAATGATGTGGAATTATGTGACCACGACTGCCTGGCCAAGTGATGGGGAGGATGAAGACATCCTCATCATGCCACATCAGGCTCCCCACCAGTAGGTGGTGGTGGTGAGGAAGTGGCACTATATGTCAAGGTAACTGCTTTGTGACTTGTACCCACAGTGGAGACAGAAGCAGCAATCACAAGTACTGCATTTGCCCTTGTGCGTGGAGGCAGGAGAACCCAGTGAAGCTGCAACAGATGCCTATTGGCCATCCAGTGACATGAGCAGTTGAGAATGCTCCCTCTCTCTGTAATCATAGATTCATAGGTTGATACTAGGCTATCGGTCCTAGGGCTTATACAAGCCTAGCCATAACAATTCCTTGGCTATTTCTTCTCACAGTATTTACTTCCCTGGTCCCCTATCTAGCAGGGTGACTGATGTGATCCCCGGGGTGAATTTCCTATCTCCCATCCAATCATCAAGGTTCCTTTTGAAGAGGACCAAAGAGGCACTCTGCTTGACATGTATGGGCAGTCTATTCCAGAGTCTGGGGAGTCTCTCGGTCAGGAAACTATCCCTCCAGCATGTTTTGTTCAGTGTGATGACAAGGTTTAGATCCCTGGAACATGTATCTCCAAGGGATTGGGATTTCTTTAAGTGTAGCATGTC